>NW_026623486.1:805547-931679 GCF_030028575.1 Malurus melanocephalus | reverse complement strand
TTTGCTTTGCTTTGGTTTTGTTTGTTTGTTTTTCATTTGGTTTGGGTTTTGTTTTATTTTGTGTAATTCCAAGTGGGGAAAAGAGGCCATGAATAAAAAATAATGAAAGGGTTTGTGAGAAACAGAATTAGTTAAGATATTCAAATTCACTCCTCAAAGATGGCTCTCATGATTTGGACACAGGGTTCACGTAGAAGACTGGGAGTTTCAAGATCATCTAATCAAACTTTCCCCAAAATAAAGTCCAGCCTGCCTCATTCTCATCTAACACTATTTGTGATATTAAGCTGTTGTTCTAAAGAACTTGCCCCAATGATGCATTTTGGTTAATGCTTCTGATAGAGCACACTAGTTATTCCTTTCATGAGATAAATGCAGCATCTCCACCTAAAATCTGTTTTGCAAATTAATCAGGAAATGAGAGGAATCCAGACAAAAGGGGACCGTGAAGGGAATCTGACTCTCTTTGCATGTGCAATTTCCCCACCTTTTAAATATAATTTAAACAGTCCGTCTCATGTTGGACATGCAAGTTAGCACATCAGACAAGCATTGGAGATTCCTTCCTCTTTTTTTCCCCATCTCTCATCTCTGTAAGGAATGAAGGAATTCGACACCTGCTTCCTGTGAAAAAAAGGCCAAGAGAAACTACCGACATGTTTTGTTCCACTTTATTKACTCTGCAGGTGGATATCCACTGCAACCCCCTGCGAGTCTGCACCCACCTCCCGGGCGGTTTCCTGCACTCAGCTGTGGCCAGGGAAGYTCCAGGCTGCGGCTGAGCTCAGTGCTGGAGGTGGCAGTCACTGACAAAATACTTCTCAGCTAGAGCTCTGAGGCTCGACAACCGTAGGCTTTTCTCAAGGCCAGAGGTCTCCCTGGAACGCTTTCCAACCATCTCTGATTAAAGATGAGAACAGCTCTTTAAGATCATGCGCCAAACGCTTGCCGTCAGTAGGGTGTGCTTTGCGCTGTGTTACATGCTAGCAGCTCCTTTTAGGGAGAGTCTGTGGTAAAATGCTTAGACTCGTTTCTCTTGCTGCTTGTTTGCTTTTTTCCTGCATCTCAGAAATTTTCCATGTGACAGCGAGACAGAGGCAGACTGGCTCTGTGATAAGGATTGTGGCCATTCTTAGTGATTTGGGAATGTACTGCTGGAAGTAATATAGGGTGGTCATGCTGYCTTGCTTAAGTTTTCCTGTTCTGCCTTGATTGTCAGAGCAGCAGGCACACTAGGAAAAGAGCAATTAGAGTGCTTCATCTTGGATGCCTTTAGATAAACTCGAACTCTGATGTCTTGTTTCTTATCTGGAAATTAGTCCACTTAAAGTAAAATGAAATGGGAATACTTCACTTCTGATTGAAGCTGAACCATGCAGTTAAAAGACCATTCTTTTTCTTTTCTGATTTTTATCAGCAAATCTTGAAAAAAAAAAATAAAAGGGAGAAAAGTCTGGTTTTTTTTTTTTTTTTTTAATTTGGCCTTTTTTCAATCCAATTTTTTTTTTTTTTTTTTTTTTTTTTAAAACACTCCGTGTATTGTTACAGTTTGGGATGAAGCTGACCTGAGTTGAATTCAATGACCTTAAGGATACGAACTTCCTTATCTTCTGGGTATTATTTGTCCTTCTTAATTGTCTCATTTCGTTAAACGAATTGTTTTTTGGGAACTGAGTCGGTTTGTGCCGGGTCTCTCCTGCTCTCTCCGAAGCCCCCGAGCTGCCGCTCTCGCCGCTCGAGGGAGCTCTTGCTCAGGAAATGACTCCGGTCCCACCTGCACCTGCCGCTACCGTGCCCACAGCTAAAAACCTGCTTAACCCACCTCAAAATTCACTTTGTCACACTAAACATTTTACATTAAAATTACTCATCTTAAATTTTTCAGTTATGACAGAAGTATCAAGAATTTTATTTATATCAAGTTTCCATAGTAACTTGAAAATAGTTGCTTAGAAGCACAATCTACTAAACTGACAGTAAATTCAATTTGGAATAATTTTAATAATGGGACTTCTGTAAATTTAATAAACTGTCATTTTCAGCAAAATCTGCTCCATATTGCCTGGTCAGATAGCTCTGGCTGTTGGTTATATTTTACAATGGGAGAAACCCATTTGAACACAACCCAGTACTTCCATTTGGACCTAGTGACAGAAATAATAGTGAGAGGAATAAGGTCATACTTTCAAAAAGAAAGGAAAAKAATACATTTTGAAACCTATAGGTTACAACTGAAAAGGAAGAAAAAACGATTTGTAAGTGGCAGACAAATGGAAAGCAGAGGATAACTTACATGTGCCATAGATCTTGCAGTAACAGGGCAGTTTGGGGAAGTGCTGTGTCATGGACAGTGGCAGCCAAAGCCACCTTTCTGTTCATTTCATGGCAAGTGCAACCACCTCTCGTGAGTGTCTCATGACTTGGAACACACCATGTTGTCTTTTAGTGGAGATCAGGCTTTGTTTGTTAGGGGAATTCTTCACTTCCCAATCTCTCTTTCACTTCTGAGGAAATAAAAGGGAAAACTCCTTAAAGAAGTTTAGAGATTATTTGCTAGGGATCAGAGTCATGACAAGGCTTGTATCTCCTTRCCCTTTCTCATGTTAGGTGATTTTTAATGACATAGTTAATCAGAAAATAATTTTGAACTTAARTGGTCAAAATTAAATTTTCTATTTTTCTGCTGATTGTTAAGAGTTAATGAAGACAACCCTTTCATTTTGGCAAGTCTGCTAAACTGTGAATGAATATATTTTTGAGCCTTCAGCTTGACTCAGAAAATGAAACTAAAGAACTAAATGGTAGACAGGAAGCCTTTGCTTGGTATCCAAGAAACACACATTTGGCAATAATCCTGGGGCTCCTGATTACAAGCAGGGAGAGAGAAAACTTCATTATTCAAACTACAGAGGAGAGTGAGAGAAGCTTTTTCTATACTATTCTTGATTGTAGGAATGTCTGTCATTTAACAGAGATAAAACTCCAAATTACTGAATGGCAGAAATCAGAATTGTAAAGTAGCAATTCTGAGCATGAAACAGGGTGATGGAAACTGTTAAATTCTAGGGGGTGTTTTGTGTGTGCATCTTTAAAAAAGGGGACATAACAATATCCATAATATTTTAAAATACCCTGTAGAATCCATATTGCCTATTTTTGACTGTTAATGTTGGCAGATGTTAAAGGTAGCATCCTGAGTTATGCATAAATAGTTCACTATATAATATATATATATATATATATATATATATAGTTGTGATAGTGATTTACTGTGAAAAATTTTATTTCTAGGCAAGTAGGTTAGCATCAGCTCAGGTATAATTTCAAGGGACTTGAGTTTCAGGACAAACTTTTAAAAATATATCCTTTTAAGAGACTCAGCTTTGCTCTTTCATAATTTGTAACCTATATAAAAATGAAGCTAAGATTTGTGGCTTTTTACTTTGATTCCAGCATAGAGCTAGTGTAAGAGTGGTACAGACTGGCTTCTTAACTACATTCACTGAACAGTGAAGAGGAGTTTTTTAAACTGCATGTGGGAAAACGTTGTCTGTTGCTAARTGGTTGTTGCCTTATTAAGCTTTAAAACATTTGGCTTATATAGGGGAAAAAATCTGAGAGCTTGGGGTCTTTTATTCATTTGGTTCTATTGGCTAAACCCAGGAACAATCACAATTAATCAAACAAGCTGATTTGGCTCAGGTAATAAAATTACAGTACTGGGGTTTGACATGCTGACAATTAAATGAACAGCTGACTTAGGCTGAGCATATTGATAATCTCAGGTATATTGACAATCTGAGATGCCCTGGTCGGGTAAGGTCTCACAACAATAAATAGTCTTTTCCTGCTGGAGAAGGGAGTAATGAGCTCAGCTGCCCTCCAGCGTTGCTCCAGCTCACAAACACTCTACCTTCAGCACTGCCTGTCCCTGTCAAGCGTGGAACGTGCGGGCTCAGTGCTCCTGACASGAAGCATCTTGACTAATGCCCTGTGACAAAGGGGGAGAGCCAAGCACTGCCATAACAGTGGGAGAAGGAGAATTCAGTGCTGGGGCTGAGCTGACAGAGGGCACAGAGCCTGCCTACAACACAGCAGCAGGATGAGCTAAATCAAATAATAGTTTCCTCCTACTCCTGGCAGGGCTGTATCAAAAGAAATGTGGTATGGCTAGAGGAGATCAATATAGGAGGGAGTCATCCCTTACAAAGTGGTTTMGATATCTTTTGGAAAGGGAATGTTCTGCATTGATCCTGAGAGAAAGTATTAGGTATAAAATAGAAATAGCTATGTAAGTATTAGAAAAGGTGGTCTTTATATTCTATAGTATGTGCATGAAGTCTTGCAAAGTTAAAGAGCATGCTCAGAATGTGCCTGTATATGGTGGGTTTTTTTTTTGTTGTTGGTTTTTTTTTTGGTTTTTTTTTGTTTTGTTTTGGTTTTTTTTTGTTTTCTCCCCTACTAGATGGCTAGCAGTGCCTTTTCTTAGTTCTGTGTCTGTGCTGAACAGACATGCAATTACTCAGCTGAACTGAATGTTGGGTGGCTACACTGGACTATCACGTGTGAGCTAAACTGTTTGAGAACCTTGGTAAGGAACTGTGAATTAGACAGCTGTTCAAAGCATAGGCTGTAATGTTGATTGTGGAGTACTTTACAYGGGAGTGAAGATCTAGGATTTTCTAAATTTTAAGTTAACACCTTTCTCATAGGGTTGTGGTGTCCTAAAGAGAAGAAAATTCAAAGCAGATTGCTTTTTAAAATGTAAATTAGGATTTTAATCCTAGTATCTGCTGCTTTGCTGAACAATTAGAGTAAGCTCCTTCGATTTATGCAATAAGATTCCAAACACTTCTACCCAAGTAGTAAATAACTTGTTTTTCAGAACAACCAAATTTACTTCATTCTTCACTCTAACCCAATATCACTATGGATAATAATAGCAAGATTTACATCATGTGCATTTGTTCTGCCTTAATATACTCCAATTTTCCTTCCAGTACAAATAAATCTAATAATTTATACTATCAAGCCTGTGTACTGCTGATATAAATTTATACTAACACTGTTCAGATTAAAATTTTGCTGGCAATAACAATGGGGAAGGGAAGACTGATCTATTTTACATTTTCATGTTAAATATGAGAMAGGTACTGGCCTGGCCACTAATTCCTCCTCCCACTCTTTGGCCCTWATTGCTGTATTGCAGAATTGAATTTTGCCTGCATTAGTGAAAAGCCTTCAGCTGTTTTGGTGTAYACCTACATTAGCAGTCAAAACTCAATGTATTTTAAAGTAGCTCATTATCTGGTTGATTCTTTGCCTTCATTTCATGTTGTCAGTCTGAGCAATGGAAAAATATCTGAAGTATTACTATCATTTCCAGCATCTGAAGATCCACCTGTCTTACCGAGGGGGTGTTGGGAGGAGAATAATTCTAAAATACTTTTTTCATTCTTTTCTTTTGCTTACAGCAACAAAGAAAGAATGGAAGATGTGATCTGGGATAGTATTTAGAATTTCTTTGTGTAGAAAATTCCTATAAAAATAAGAGTAACTGTGTACCTGTTTTGAGTGTATTATGCAGACTCGTCTGGGGTGAACTGATAGCTGTTCTATTCATTTTCACCTTAGTGAGGAGGTGAAAACTGTAGAGATTATGATGATATTTACTTTTTTCTGAATGTCATATTTTCTTTTCAATATTATGCTATAACCTTTCTCTCACTGTCGTTTGCTTTGTATGTTAAGGCAAAATTGATTCCTGAGCAGGAAGTTGATGCAAGACTTGTGTGCTTCTTAAATTTTATGTAAACTCCAGCTGGTGCATGGGATTTAAAGTGGTATTTTGTAGAGTTGAAACTTCACCTTTATGACCTGGTTAAGGCATTTTTAGCTTGATATCAACAGGCCACTCATGAGGAGAGTCACCTAATAAGAGTTGATTCAAACTTCACTTTGTTCACAGTAAATTTCTAGGAGCTTTGAATTACAGCTGTAAAGAGTAATCCCTATTTCCTCATTGTTACAAGACTGTTTTCAATATCTGTTACCTCATACCTACCTACTGAAAGGTGCCAGGGAGCTGTCAATACAACAGATCATCCACCATTTTATCTGTCCCTGTGATAGCCAGTTTGACATGATGCCCACAAATGAAGAACTTCCTGAAAAATGCCTGTCTTTAAAAGCTGACTTCAAATACATAAAATTTGCAGACTTAATTAAAATTTGTAGTTGAARTTGTCATATACTTTAACATCCACTTAAGTTGATGAGTACTTCAATTTGGACTCTGTCAGTGCTGTCAGTCAGACATGCTTGATGTGCTTATCTGTTCGTCTCAAGTTCCACAGCTAAACTATTGTATTCCTTATGAATATTGGCCAATTCTTAAACTGTTTAAGGAGCTTCTCAGTTTTCGTGTGTACTTCTACATGGATGAATCAGGACATGTTTTTCTACTGTTGCACTTGCTTTTATTTATTAGGCTGGGGATCTTTGGTTTCATTGTTTTGTTGTCCTTGTACCTGAGGCCAAAATTTAGGGCAATGCTATATTAGTATTAGTTCCAGTTGAAAATATTCTGAAACAGAGTCAGTGGACTTAAGGACTCCAATAATATATCTTACTYTATTGTACTGTCATTATTCAGTGCRGGGATTAAATTCTTTGTTATCCTTTAAAAAACTAGAACAATGCATCACGTAACTGTGGAGGAATTGTAGCTCGGCACAGCCTTTGATTTGCCAAAAACATACAATTACAAATTTCTTTATTCTGCAATCATGAGCTAGTATAAACACCGGAAGACAGGAACATGTTTCTTTCATCCTCCCTGTAAGCCGCAGGGAGCACCAAAGAAAGTAATCTGGTAGCTAAAATGGRTTGCAGAGGACTGAGAATTGGAGGAGAACATTGAGGAGGAGTACAGATAGTTTTGCAGGGAAGAAGTTTAATTAGGACTGGGTTTCAGAAGCTTTGATGTGCACCTGTACAAATGTATGCTTACATGTCTTATGTCATTATAATCAGATGCCTTTAATAGACCTTATGAAAGCTAAACCTGCAGTGATGATTAGTCCTTTGGYAAATTTGGACAAATGCATCAGAATTTATGAGTTTTTTCAAATAACTATTTTTGCAAATATAACTGAATTTGTGGTTCCAATTATGCTTTTAAAGTTTAAAAAGCATTTCTATAAGACTATGCTCTCTGATTTAACAWTGTCTAAATTACAGAGTCTTGCAGTCTTCCTTGCTCAACATAGTTCCAGGGCAGCCTCATTACTTCTTTTCTGACCTTTGTCTGTGAGTTGGTTCTGAGATARTGCCCTAGAAAGCTTCAAGGCCAGTACATCTTTCTGATTTAACAGGATTCCCTTGGTGTTCCAGGCTTTTTGGATTTTTTTTTTCTCTGAGTTATCCCAATGAGTTGTACTTACCATAGCACTGCATTCAATAGCTGAACTATTGAAGTAAAAATTATTACAAAAGGACCAGTCATCCTTTCTAGCTTGGTATGTAAAAACTAGTGCAGAAGGTATGTCAGTGGTTTGTGTCTGTATCCTTTTAAGACTCTATGGCAACACCAAACAAAAGCTGTTTCTCTAACCAAAATTTATATTGGTGATYATAGGAATAGCTTCAGACTATAAATCAAATGCATTCAAAAATTGATCGATGCTTAATAAATCTCTATTGTCTCGACAACTTTATATGCTAAAAGGAAATTTTTCTTTGTATAAATATTGGTGTTTTAGAATTCAAACTTCTTGAAATGAGTGCTTCAGCGGAACAGCAAGATCAATTATGTAATAGTGGGTTTTTATTTTAGCAGAGGTTAAAAAAAAGCCGATGTACTGAAAACTACTCATAGGATTGCATCATCCAAGTCTGAGATATCTATGGATAAAAGTTACAATTACCTTCTAGTATATCTATTTTCTGTCTCCTCTAAATCTGAGGCCATATTCTATAGGAGGAAAGCAGYTTGACCCAAAAATCTGTGATGTGTTATTTTCTGTGGTGCTGTCAGTCGCTGCTACGTCAGATGGGGAAGCTGGGGCAGAAAGGTCTGCAGTGAGCTGACTTTGCAGCCCTGTCTTTTCTCACTGCACACTTTTGAGGAGCTTTCTCCAACTGAGTTGCACAGATAATGATTGTTCGTATCTTTCTGCCCTTATGTGGACTTTGGCAAGTGTCRCATTTTTCCTGTGTCTGCTTCAAATCTATAAAGTGTGTTTACCAGCACCCTATAAATTCTAGATCTCTTTTGACTTGAAAGAGGCAGGCAAGGAGATGAAACAGCTCTTGCTGATAAGCTGTTTATTGTCATGTGCTTTGTTACTTCAGCTTTCTTTTTATGGCCTCTCTATAGTTTGTAGCTTATCTGTAAATAATGCTGAATCAAGAAAAAGATAACAGACAAATTGAAAAGGGATTGGTTTTATCCGCTTTTTCTTTAAAACATAAGATACATATTTTGGGGATTCTGGTGCTTAGGATATACTGCTTCACAGGGCACAACTTGGACAGATGTGATAYATGGTGCTTTGCCAAAACAAAGACTGTAATATTCAACTGTCATCTCCAAACCCTATGTTTTAAGTTTGGAGAGAGTAGCATTGAGACAGGCTTGTTTTGTCAGGGCTGTCTGGAAATAAAATCTTCAACGTAATAGTGGTAGGAAATGTTATATTGTAACTGTATTAGAGCAGCATTGGTAAGTATTTTTCCCAGGAAAAAGATTGCAAAATCCTATGACAAAAACACATGAGCAAAGCATCACTGATGCACCTCAAAAGACAGAAATAATGTGATCTTTTGCTTGGTGGTGCAGATATGAGTAGAATAGGGTCATGTGGGGCCTACAGGARAGAGAAGGAAGCCTTGTCCTGTACCAGTTCCTTCTGCTCTCTGTAGAACCTCCTGCTGAATTTCCCAGAAGCAGACAGATGCAGGTGAAAAGTTTGGGTGTTTTTGTTTGAGATTTTTGTTTATCTAATACACTTTTGCCAAAAGGGGCCATGTTATTCCATGGTCCTGTGGTGAGAAAGCAAGTGGGTTTTTACAGCTTATTTTCCTTATGGAGGTAGTGATATTCTGCAGAATCACTGCTCAGTCTCCAACTTTCAGGTTATGACCCTGGAGGAGCAAAGACCCTCTAAGCTATAAACACTCCACAAACTCAGCTGTCAGAGTCTCTGTGGAGTTGATCACTCATAGGAATAGCAGGTGGCAGCACTATTGCAGGTTTGCTGCCTTCAACAGCTTCTACRTTGGGCAGCTGCCTGCTTTGCTTGTACCTAGAGCTCTTTCTCCTCTTTGGCTAGAACAGGAGTTTTTATCAGCACCTGAAAATAAGGATTTCATTCATCATATGGAACAAATAGTTTCTACACAGTCATTACTTTTGTGACTAGATTTATCAAAGATAGTATGCAGCTTACACAAGTAACTGCTCAGTTGAATAAGTAATAATATATCCCTTATCTCTTGTCAAGCAGTTTCTTCAGTTGAATGAAACTTAATTRCCATAATTAATTACAATATTAATTATTGCACTGTGTCTTATTTGAATGTTGTCACTAGCAATAAATGTAGAAGGGCTTGAGAATCATTAGGGAATTATTTCTACTAGATTTTATATGCTTCTTATGTTGCTCTTAAAAAATACCAATCCTCAAATATTTCCAATAGTAGAGCAGTTTAAAATCTATTATATATTTAGTTTGTTCTCTTGATATTTACTTTGAAAAAAGAATCTGTTATTGAGGTATGTTTTGCAAGGATAGGGATCATCTCTGGAGTTTAGAATTTCTATTCCAGTCCTCACTTTCCCAGGGAGAGCAAAAATGTGTGTGTAGCCTTTTGAGCCTGTTGTGGCTCMGGATATGCAGCAGTGGAACTTGCAGCCTTTCATCTTCTTTTTTTAATCTGCTTTCATAGCCACAGGTATAAATGAAGATTTTTTTTTCCATTTTCTCTAATTTTCTGCTTAGTTTCTACCAAAGCAGACTCTTCTTGGAGGCTTGGAATAATCCATTACTAAGATCCTTTTTTATTGCAATGTTATGGGTTTTTTTTTCAACAGGGAATGGACTGTTTTGTTCAGTATTGCAGTGTGAAACTTCACTTCTTACTGGAAAGGCTGCTTTATTTTCCACCTAAGAGATGACTGGGCACTAGATGTGGAGAAGAGCTGAGCAAAAGTTAAAAAACAATAGATTTTAAAAAAATCATTTAATAGATCTGAGCCAGTAAAGGGAGACATTTCAATTTAATATCAAGTATAGTCACTGACCCTTGCTGCCATTCTCTGTGACATTCCAACCTTTATAGAATTGTGTTGATTTAAATTGAATCAAAATTCAAAGTTACTACAAAGTCAGAATTTTTTTATGATGCTGTGGAGAAAATGAGTTTGTTCTTTTCCGGGCCCTTTTCTGGTTTTTGCTGGGTTTTTGGTTTTGTTTTGCTGACTTTTTTCTTCTGAAAGACAAAGGGAATACAATTCACCTGGCTTTGTTAGCTGCCTCTGGTTCAGAACAGAGTTTAGTCATTCCTGTTATGCTCCTTTCTGTGTCAAACAGCTGAATCTATTGTGTGACTTCTTTCTTTTGCACTTCTAGTATCCTCTCTGTTAGAAGTGGGAGGAACTGTGCCCAAAACCAGATGACACAACTGTACTGTTGGCCAGGAAATGGCAGTTTAAGCAGTAATTTGTTTACAAATGTTTACTCCAGAAGAACATGACCAAAGTAATGAATGCCACCTGTTCATATGCTGCCAAAAGCTACTGTCAGCATAATCCCTATAGCAACAACAATGCCAGTATTCTGGGTGCAGACAAATTGAAAAGACCTATCACTCATGTACCTGGTGTATTTGCAATTTTGTATGGATAGTTATTTCAGATTTTTTAAAAATCTGAATATAATTTACTCCCTGATAAATACACTCCAATTTCTCATATCTCAGCATGTGAATAAAAGAAAAAGTAGAGAGAATTTGGACAAGAGTCATGGCTATGTAGTCAGGATCCTTCTAATGTCTTCAGCTAACATTTTGGGAAAAGTTATATTTATTTACCTACTTGCTGTTCTGGTTGCTCACTTTGGTTGGTTTTAAATGTAATTTAAAAAATCCTGATTGAAACTTGTCAGAAGCATCACGTCCTGCATTATGAAAGGGACACTGTGCTCTGGTTTTGTTCTGCACTTTCTTGTTTATATGCCACAACACCATTTTATTGGTTTTTTAGCACAAATGAGGGTAGTGGTTCCACTTTGCCCACAGACAGCAGGAAGTAACCGTATGTATCAAAGTGGAAGGTAATTAATTATTTGGGAACTGGGTAACTTCTGTCCATTGCTGGTTTTTTTTTTCTTTCTTTCCCTCTAGCCAGGATAAACTGCTTATTTGTATGTTGTTTATTAATATTCCTCTTTCTTCACTGTTGTTTTGGTTTTTTTTTTCTGTGCTGGAAAAGTAGTTCTGGAAAATTGCCAGAGCTTGTTTTGGAGGAACATATAATGAGGAAAATGCAGATTCCTGTTAGTGATGTGCAWGCTGTCTTTTTTTCAGGAGCAAACAACAATCTAAAGTTGAAATCCTAATGTGAATATTTCATTTTGGCTGTGACGTTTAGAAGTAAAACTGAATTTTACAGCAAACTGGTATTGTCACACCATTGGTAATATTTAGGGCAGACAGTTGCATTTTTTTACTGCATTGATTAAATTAAACACATTGAAAGTGTTTCAACAAAGAAAACACAGATAACAATGGCAGAACTGGGAAGAAAAACCATGACTTTTGGAACTTTGCTTTATCCATATCCCAGTCSGATCAGTATTATTTTGTGATATGGYTGTAGTACAGTTGTGTACTTAAAATTACAGTCCACAGCTGCAGACAAAATCTTGAAATTGTTTAAACAGTTGAAKTAGAAAGGCACAAACATGAATGCACCTTTACTCACAACCTTTACTGAATGATTTGAGTCTGCCAGTGTAATAGCTACAGGAATTAGGTACTCGACTCTCGAGATTCTTCTTCCATGGCAATGCTATGACTTAGTTATTACCAGAATATCTCATCACTGCAAGTAAGTTTTTCCTGTCTGTTCTTTGCTTATTTACTTTGCCCTCAGGATGCTTTGCTTGACCTTAATGGAGGAACAGAAGCCTTTCAGTTTTATGCTTATCAGGATGTAAAGATAGTTATGCTCTTACTTTGACCACTGTAAGTCGTGACAAATCTTAATGAAATAAGTGAGCTATATGAGTTCTGTAAATGAAATTACAAGTATTTATCTTGTCTCCCCACTCAGTCTTGCTAGGAACATGAGAAATCTGGATGCAGTAAATAACCTTTCCACAAAGGTGGGAAAAATAATTAATGTAATTGTAAAGGGGGCACGGCATGCCTTTTTTCTTGATCCATTTCTACTTTGCCCCYTTGACTTCAAAACCTGAAATGTACATTAATGTAGCAATTCAGTGAACTGTGGTCTAGTGCAAGAATTTTCTAAAAGCTTCTGTTTTGGTAGGGSTGTAATTGAGGCATCATTCTTTCTTCCGGAGTAAGTCAGAATTTAGAGAAATATATTTTGTGTTCTCTTTCTCTCTGTATGAGCTATGTATCCAGCTTAAAGGATTTATTAAAAAGCCTTTTCACTTGTTTGTGTTCAGGAGAGAGGGGAAAAAAAGTTATTTCTTTGATGTTTCCAAGGCTTTCCACGTAACTGGATTAAAATCTGAAACCATGTCAAGCAAAAGCTGTGACAGTAATGTACCCTAATTTGTCTCCCTGAAGATTGATGTGATGGGTTATTCAAGCTTACCTCTCTCTTCAGTTGTTTGAACGTCTAATTTTTAGGTAGTCATGCATTATTCATCTTTAATGCTGATAGTAAGCTGCTRATAACAGAAAATATCTAACTGCTCTGTGACATTTTCCACAGTATCCTTCTTTCTCGCCTATATACATACCTTTTTAAAYTTAGGTTGTCCAAGATGAAAATATACATCTTTTAAATCATATGTGTGCATTCTTACAGGGCTGCTGGATAACTGTTTAGCAGATTGTCTCTCGTGTTTGTGACAGATATTAATGGGTTAGTATTTTAAATTATTGCCARGGAACATTCTTATGCTTATTTGAGTTGGAATATGAATTATTATCTGCATAYAGACAGCAGAGAGCAGCAGTCTGAGCCTGGTCAGATGGTGTGAAGGACAGGGATAGCAAGTAATTTCATAATCAACAGCTTTAATGGAAGATGATACTGTAGAAAAAAGAACTGGCTGGCTTTGGCAGATATTCAGTCTGAGGGTACTTCTGTTATTATTTAAGCTAACACTGACATGAAACTAATGAAGATACATTTTTTAGATGTGCTGTGTGCAGATATTACTGGACACATGGCCCCATCTGATGAGAAAATAGGTTTAGCTATTTTYTAAAATGTTTGCTGCTGGAGCAGGCTAAAGAGGACAACATTCTTGAATAATCAGATTTGTCTGCGCTTAAGAGGTTTTTTCCACTAGAAATGAAGAACTTGGTCGTTTATCTACTTTATGCCCCATCAGGATCATGTGAGATGCATYTCTGCAGCCGACTGCTACAGTGTAAAGTGTTTAGGGGTGTCAGGAAAATGAGACCCATAGATGGGTGATAAACTTCACTGGTAATAAATGAAGCAAATCATGCACTAGAAGACTGGGGTGTTTCAGTGATGCTGTAGTGTTTCTGAGCTCTAGAAAAGTAAACTTATTTTCAATTTTCAGCTTTATATTGGTGTTAGTGAGACACATGAGTTACGCCTTGGGTTACATCCACAATTCAGTTTTTCAGCCCTTTGTAGGCTGTGGTTTGTAGTATCTGTTCTGCTACTTCTGTAACCTAACCTTTMTTTGTTTGTACTTTCCTACCTAGCTTTTCCCTTTCTGTGAGAAGTTGTGACAAAGATTTTCTTCCAAAATMATTTAAAAAATAGTAAAAATAAGCATCAGATCAGATGTGGTGTTTTGCTTATGTAGCTTGGCTGCTGGGAATAGAGAGCCTCATTTCATTTAATTTGCTAAATCGTCTTTCAGTTGTTCAATTCTAGGCATTAGCCATTAATATTCATACAAAGTCTTCCTTAAAAAGGAAAAAAAATCAATATGCACATCTAACCTTAATAACAGGGGTTYGCTGTTAATCAATAGGATCACTAACATAATGAATTACCCTTCAAAATAGCACTCTAGACGTTTGGCTCCGTCTTGCAATCTTTCAGCTGGAGTATGCTTTTGTGTTGAGAAGTATTTCAGTATGTTCAGTGAAGCTAATGTCTGTTATTCATAGGGCATCCTGATCTTGCTTATACACTGCATCTCGTGGACTATATATTRGACCCTAGAATTTGACTCCTGTCTGAAAAAGAATCAAATTTTTTTCCYCTGGATATATCATACTGGGTATTTCTGTTAAGATTGGCCTGGGGCCCGCAGGCAGGATTGTCATTCATTTCAAATATTCTCCCACCAGTCATGGAACAGCRTCCATGATGAAAGAAGGGAACGTAGCCCCATGGCTGGGCAAGAAGGAGACTGGTTATTACATCTTCAAATAACTGAAGACAAGTGGTTCTGCTTTGATGTAGCCTTGGCTTTCTGCCAGTTCCTTCAGTCCTTGTCAGTTCTCTGTAACTCAACAAGGCAACCAAACAAACTGCAGTTTCTTGCAGTTTTAAAGAAATCATTTTTCATTATACTTCCAGTCTTAAGTGACTGTTCCTTATTTTTTGGATTTTTTTTGGCAAGATTAATTTCCATGTGGCCCTATGGCAAGGAATAGCCATGAAATCCAGATCTCATTCACATAAAACTAAATTCAATTACATACATTTCTCTCAATAGTTTTGGTCCTTTTACTATCCCGCTGCATATTTTTGTTTGTTTTTAAATGATGCAAAATCTATTAAAGAATAGGAAAATTAATGTAGAATAATTTTTTTTCCTACTTCTTGCTGATGTTCCCCTAAGCCTTGAAGGCTACTTCTTACCTTGAGCTCCTTGTTTGGTGCTCTTGCTAAATTACAGTTGCTAGCCTTTACTTGTGTTCCTGAGGGGAAGAGACAGTGCTGTAAAAGAAGTGGGGTTATGCTTGTTATTCCTCTTGCTGAGCATTAGTATTTGTCAGCTGCAGTAGTGTAACAGGTGGTGCTAAAATGTCATTAAATCCTGATGTTACACATCTGGCAACTTGTAATGGAAACTGTTCTCTTAATGTATGTAATGCAGCTTTTATATGTTTATAAATTGGCATTTAAACAAGGTATTTCTTAATTTTAAACACGGTCATACAATGCTTAAATCTACTTCTTATAGCTCTTGTGGGCAAAATTCCACATTTGCTTCAGAGAGCATTTTCACTTATCTCAATAATTGAAGGGAAGTTGGTACAGTTAAAAAATCCAAGCGCACCAAACTGTGTGTTCTAACGATTTGTGAGTCATGTTTCGATTCTGATAGTTCAAGGAAAGGATGTCTTTTCCTTATGCTAATATCTAYCCTTGCTTTTACTCTGATGGACAAAATGCAGTACAGTAAAGCTTTCCAAGTCTGAAGCTTTACTAGTTCTGGATCTTCAAAGAACTTAGCTTTCTTTTATTACTACTTCTCTTGCACAGATTTGAGAGCTTGTGTTCAAATATATTAAAACAGACAATGCAGAAATGTCTGGAAGAATGTGATAACCTTAGGAGTCACACAGAGCTCTAAAAATKACCTTATAGATGAGATTATTTTAAGTATCTGTTTCTTTTGGTTTGTTTACTATATGACTGAATTATACATAGATATTTTGTGGGTTTTTTATATTCCAGAATTCCCTTTACTGTTAAAGACAACATTTAATGATGACAGAAGATTAAATGGGCTGTGCTGAATCTTTTGCCTTTGGTAAGTGCAAAGCAAACATCTTCACTCTACTAGATCTCTTTGTTTTTCATTACTASAGAAAAATTAAAATTATTTGACTTGGCCTCAGGCCTTCAATTGCTCTGTTGGGTTATTAAAAATACAGTGAAGAGCCAGTAATGAGCAGTATTCCTTATGTACCTTGGCTGTTTGTTCTTTACAAATAGAAGATTGATTACAATGGTTAAGAGACTTGGGATTTATTGACTTGTCTTCTTGGAATTTTTTATCTCATAATTGCTTTCAAGATTGTTTTCCTGCTTTTCTCACCCCCATTAACCACTGAATCATCTTTTTCTATAATAATCAGTAGTAGCTAAGAATGCTAGCCAGTAAATTCGGTCCTATCAGCTGGCTTTTTCTAAATTATTAGGAGTATGGAGGGTGCTTACTGAAGTGAGGGAACCTAAAATATTGGTAAGGTAGAATTCTGGGCTTTGCTGTCTTGAGGGTAATTTGACTGCATTGAAGGATGAATTAAGCACTGTGTCAGAAATGTCTGATGGYTAATATCTGACTGTTTCCCCTTTTGTATTTTAAACAAAGAACTCTTTAATTTTCAAGTCCTTCCCTGTTTCTGCAACTAGCTTAAGCCCTGCTTTATTCACAGGTGAATGTAGTAGTTATTACAGACGTGTTATGAGCAAACCAGGAGCAAACTAAATCCTCTCACAAAAAAACACAGGCCCTTTTAATGCTGATATTACTTCCCCATGCAATACTAAACCTTGAGTATTAGAACACTGATGTGCTTTGCTCCAGTTTAGCCATATTCAYTTGAGGTTAAGCAGATAATCCTGTGAGCTTTGAGTTTTCTTTGTATTCTCTCACTTCTCTGGTGGAAAATCAGCTGCAGTATAGTCTCAGAAATTAACATAGTGCTTTAACTCTGAAATGCTGTGTTTTAATGATAAATACTTTGTAGTATAATCCTTGCTCCTTAATAACAATTGGAAGGAAGACAGAAGTAACTTTATGTAGGTGATAATGAACTTTGAGACTAATTATAAGTTGTAATATGCATGTATTTCTAGGTATAAATTAATAAAATASTGAAATAAATATTAGCACATAAAAGACATCTAGGAAACCTGTGCTTGAGATGAGAAGTAATTGTTCAGGGAAAAGTGTGTGATGTGCATCAAGAGCATGGGCATTGAGAGCTTATACCCTTCAGGTATAAGGATTGATTCAGCTTTCAAACCAGAAAATTATTTTGAATTTTTGAGGTGTGTAGGTCTTAGGTACTATTATTTAGTTTTATTTAAACTCTTCCTTTTTCTTGAAAGTCATTTGGCATGAAGCTTTTGGGGTTTTCTCCAGTATACAAGTTATTACCATAAATTATGAGGTGGTAGTCAAAAGGTGTACAACGACATCAAGTTCTTTGTTTCTCCCTGAGCCTGGCTCTGTAAGAACAGACTTATAAAAACTAAGCTGTTTTATCTGGTATATGGTAGATTATCTTCAATAGTGAGATAAGAGGAAACAAGTTGACCATTCAGAAATTACTGTTGTTGATCTATGAAACAGATGGAAAAAGATTTTTGTTAAGCTGATTGTGTGAAATGGAGTGTAGCAAAGGAATTTGAATATGAAAATAAACTTGCTTTCCATAGTGACACAGAACCACATATTACAGCATATTGACATGTGATTTGTACATTTATAAGGGGGATTTGTGTACAGAAATGCTTATTAGCTATCACAGGAATGATTCTTGCAGTTGCAAAGATAGTAGCTTTTATATTGTTAGATTGAGATGGGTGCTGTAAATAYTAATTTTCAAAACCTGAATCAACTCATCCAGGTTTTTTATTTTAAAATCCTTTCTCCCATTACAATTAATATTCAGTTTTAGCAGTGTGGTCTCAGTGTAAAATCAGCTTATCTTTCAGGCTGACATGGATTAGGAATCTTGTTTTGATAAACAGTCTATAGACCTTCTGAGCAATCATAGRGCTTATACGTCAACTTTGAAATAAGGACATGTAAAAGTAAATGGACTTGAGTGAGTTTTACTGTGAACAGATATATAGAGCCTGACCATACAGGAAGCTCAAACTGTAGCTGTGGTTTGGTACATCCACATTAATTCAGTTCCATTTCAAGCAGTAATTTACTCGCCTTCCTAGATATATGTGCCTTTTTTTTTTTAAGTAATTGATTTTTTTTTTATTTTACTACTTGTGCTGTTGGTATCCTTTCAGATAAAGGATTGTACTTAAATAGTTTGGAAAATTAAATGTTGTGATCAGTGATATAAGAACCTTATTTAGGGACAAATTTATTTTACAGATAAGACAAGCCTTTTTCCCTCATTCAGCAGATTTGTAGAATTCTTTGTACCAAGTGGAAAATAAAGCAGTGTATTTTAATGATATACAGATTCTGGGAAGTGTTCATATGACAAGCACCTTTTCTTGTAAATCAATGACAGTTCTTTYCATAACCCTTCTTTGTATTGTTTTAGTAAAAATAGCCATTATTGCAATATGCCATTATAATCTGTAGATGCTATAATGTCATCTTGTCTATAGCAGACATTAGAATCTTGTGCATTTAAAGTACACTTTRGTATTTCTGTGATCACTGAGGAGTCAGGAACAGCATTAAACCCGAGTTTCCTGTGCCACTGTCATCTCTGTAAATGCAGATGTCTCCTCACAGAACTCACAGGAGTTGTGAATTACTGTCACTTTTATTTTCATGTTGGCTGTAGGTTTACTTATACAATTTTCATCAGAATTCATTCTTCATGTTMGGTAGCTTGCTTAGATAGTCTAAGCTCCTATGATAAAAGGTAAAAATGAATTAGAAATACCAAAAAGTAGCCAATGCTGTTGGTCTTTTCCTGGTCAGTGTGTGTCTAGTGAGTGTGTCTTTGCTAARGAGCATTCAGTGCTAACAGAGGGTATTGCAGATATGGGTACAATGGAGGGCAAAATTAGGATTCTCCTAGAAATGTATGAATTTGGGATAGGTAACATGGAAATAGGCTATTAGGACTTGGATATTGCACTAGTATGAACGGGGGTATTTCTCACTAATGCCCCAAAAAATTTAAAGACCACAACATCAGCTTCAACCGGATTGAGACTGCCAAACCAATACTAGATTCTTTGCTTAAATGTCAGCTTTCTGTACTGTGATACCAAGCAGTCTACCAGTTGGTTTTTCTCTGTAGTGAAGGGAATTTGATTATACTGAAAGGGGAATTATGCCTCTAATAATTATGAGTCATTCCTCAAAGCACAGCTCAGTAACTGAACTCYACCTTGCCATGGGCTCTACAGGATTATTGGTTTTTAAAATACACCATGGGATATTGGAAACTGTTACGGTCAAAAGCCAGGACTGGTTGAGGGAACTCCCTTGTGTGCTCTGGGGTAGCCAAAAGGCAGCGGTGTTCTGACCATGTAACCACAAAGCTATGACAAGGACAAATATTTTCAGGCCATCTGGGAATTTCTTCAGTTTCTCTCTTCTCCACAGACTTGGGCTTTGCAGGCTTCCTATTTGTTTTATTAGTACAGGTTTACTGTTCAAAGACAACTTAGGGAAGAGCAGGGATCATATTTTTAGCACACAAATATACCTTAGAAAGAAAACTTACTCATGCAAACCTAGCATTTACAAGATATTGATCAGAATGACCAATAAAAAACTATGTATTACTTGTTGAAAGAATCTGGAACTAAMAAACTCACAAATAACGTGTCCTTTAGGTCATGGTGGGATATTTATTCCTGAGATCAGTGAAAAGTAAATAAAATCTACTAAATGTTTTAATTATTCAAAAATTTTCAAGTCAAAATTAACTAGATTTTTTAAACACTTATTTTCTGCATGTAGTGCATCTAGAAATAAAACCCATTTTCTTTCTTTCAAATTGAAACACATTGTAGGACCAGCCCAGAAACTGACACCAGGATACAGCCTTATGGGTCTGGTACATGAGCTGATTGAGTTCTTTCTAGACATCAGACATAGCTGATTTTGAAGTTGGGGAGTGTTGAAGAAACTCAATTCCCTCCCTTTTTTYCCCCCCCTTAAATGTACATTTTCAGCATTTGTAAAAAAAAAAACAAAACAACACTTTATCATTCTAACGAAAATCTGTGATTATAGCTGTTGCTCATCTTTTATTTTAAATATTTTTTTAGTTGCAAGAGTTATATGTTAAGACATTTTTGGGGTTTTTTTTGTACTACAGCCAACACAAGCCCCATGGTTTGACATATATCTGTAATTAAAGGCTATGCCAAGTGCAAGCTGTGGGATCACCTTTAGTCAAAGGTTTCCTGTAAACAAAATTCCTAAATAAGCTCAAACTACCCAGGGYAGGCTAATGTGGAAGTCATGGTAAGTATTCTTGGCAAATTGTGATGTGTGCAGCAGCAACTGCAGGTTATTCAGAGTTGCTAAGAGGGACACTGTAACAAGCCTGCTGTACAGGTGCTTGATTTGGATTTAAGAAATAGTCTGTGCAGTATCAAACTATATAAAAAGCTTAAAAACCACAATGAGAATATAATTTCAAAATTTTTTCTATATTGTAAAAATTTTAAAGTTAGGTCCAAACCACCATTAAAAAAGGTATGAAATGTGCAATTTTGCAAGTGGAAATAAGGGACACAAGAAGGATTCTGTAGGGGTTAATTAAAGTTGCTTTGTGATTTGTTTCCAGTACCTTCACATACCCACCAATCACACAGACCTCAGAACAGTTCTCTTCAGGCAAGTAGGACATGAGCTAAAAGTATCATCACTGATTTCAGTAGGGAAGATTGGCTGCAACATGGAGTAAAAAGCTATTTTAAGAGACAAATGTACAGTACAATCTATTTATGTAAATACTTGGAAAACTCGGGAACAAAATTGTTTCCTAAGTACAGAGCTGTGAAATCAGTACGCCATATGGAGCTATAATATATGGCAGAATATTTTAAAATCCTAAACCTTCTTGAAAGAAAACTGTTGTAAAAGTCTGCATCTAGAATAAAATGACTACTCRCTTGTGTTTTAACTGAAAGCTGCAAAGATATTTCTAAATGTACTAAAATTAATATAWCYTGATATTGTTAAAAGGCAGTAACCCTTTTCACRTATTYGTCACAAAGCATAGACGGTGGAAATGATAATTAAAGGCAAGTGAAACAGATGGCTGTAACATAATTCTTGAGTCTTAACTGGCACTTAACACTAACTCTACTTTCAATTTGACAAATACAATAAGACACCTATGTTGACATACATGTGGTGCACTTAACTACTTTTATTTATGCAAGTGAGGTATTAAAATTGTCTTGAAAAGCAGACATCTAAAGAAGAGAAAATGGTATGAAGAACAGAATAGTCATTGTTTTCAGTGTTCAATGATTAGTAGTTGTAGGGTTTTTCTTCCAACATCCGRTCTTATAATTTCCATGCAAAGCCTCCATCTTACTCCTCCACTAGGTAGCTTGGGAAGAGGGGAGGAGAGCCACCATTTTCCAGCAAGATTTATGAAGACTGGTTTTGTTTTTTGAAATGAAGTATAAGCTAAAAGTGTGTGCATCTCACACGCTGCATATGGTACACTTTTAATATTTACACTGTCATTGTACATGAGCATTTTGTATATACACCAATACCACCTTCAGCAGGAAGTTAAAAGTCAATAGATAATGAACCTTGTGCTGTATCTTCCCTCCCTCTAACATAAATTTCACATGGAATCTCCTCCATCACCCTGTCTTCTATGACCTGCTCGGGGCAGTCGTGAGCTTGCTTGAAAGTGTAAGTGCTTTTCTTGAATGTGCTGTTAAATGTTTTCATGGGCTGGGGCTGCGCAAAGTCATTGCGGAAGGGCAGTTCCATGGAGCTCAGGTTGGTCCTGCTCTGTTTGATATTGGAGCTCTGGGAGCCACAGTGGTGGTCRTGAATGCATCTGGAAGCTGTTGAAGGGCGGCGCAGTTTCTGATAGTTTTCAAGTTCCTCTGATAAATCTGCYAAATCTGCAGAAATTTCTTTGTCCCTCAGTGAAAAGAGTTCATAATGTGGAGGATCAAATACTTCYTGGAAACCAGTTTTATTGAAGGCAGTCTTGCAAGCCATAACCTTTTTGCGAGGTTGCTTTACTTGCACTAGAATTGAAATGATGAGAAGAACTAAAACTATCCCTGTCGTGATGCCAATGATTGTCCCATGGGTTTTGGTGATTTGTTCAAACAATCCAGTTCTTTTCTTTTCTGCAAAGAAAAAAATATTATGACAAGACATTTATTAATTTCTGCACTTTTGATAATGCATTTAAATAAATCAAACCGTATTGTAATTGCCATGCAAGTGATAAAATGACTTAATGGGGCTGGAGACCAGACCTGTATGTCAATGGGATTTGTCTAATTCCCTGTCATTAGTGGCTACCATATGACAATTCAGTGCCAGGTGSAACTCTGTGAACCAGAGCATGCTGACTCAGCTGGGGTGTGACTTCCAYCCTGAACCTTTACTGACCAGTTCCTATTCCTAAATCCGTGAGTTAAATAGGCTTAAATTAACTTTAAATAGGTTAAATCCAGCTACAGATGATGCTCCTCTTATCAAGGTTTGTTTCTGCTGGTAACATTCCCAGTGATGTCAATAGAAGGAAACCTAGTTTTAAAATTGTCTAGTTCTTTAAAAGTGATACAAGATAGAAGAATGACTGTGCTGTTTGTTTTCACATCTCTTGGAGATGTAATGGCCATGTCTGTCGTGTAAGTCTGTTATACCTAACTCATCACAGGGAGCTTTGGCACAGCTATATTCCAGTTTCAAAAGTCCAGTAATCAAAGTTAGTTGAAAAAACAAAAAGGTGGGGGGGATGCCAACCAACCCCAATCATATGGAAATTTTGGCTAGTACTTCATGTGAAAACACACAAGATGGCAGCATCAGAACAAGATGGTTTTCCATATTTAAAATTCTTATTTGAAGATTAAAGATTTCCACTTGGATTTCTGTTCCATAAAAGTTCTTGTCCTAGGGCACTGAAAGATTTCTATACTGCAACATTTGCTAGTGGGAGAAAAGCATTTAAAATCATGCAGAAGAAAATGTAGTAGCCAAAATCTTGCAAAAATACTTTCAGATACCTGGCTCCTGGCATCTATGAACACGTGTGTTAGCACCTAAGTATTACACACAGTGCATGGGGAGAGTTATACACCATCAGGTGTTATTTGAAACAATCCATATACTATGCAGAGATTCCAAGGAGCTGGCTAATAAGAAATTACATTTCTGCTTCAGAGCTTCGACTGTTGACTTAGAGCTGCATTTTAACCTTTGAAGTGAGGGAGGAAATCTTCCCTTGTTCTGCATAGCTCAGATCTCAGTGTTACCATCCATGGTGGGAAGTATGAATTTCAGTGCTATGGCAGTTGTCTTGTGTGCATCTAGGTTTCTTATTCTTGCTGGATATTTTAATCAAAAAGTTGTTTTGCAAAAGGTGATGTCTTCTCCAGTCTCTTAAAATAAATTGCACACAACTGACTTCTCTATCAGTTTTTGTGTTACAGGGCTTAGGCATAAGTAGGTCACAATATGCTCAGATTTGTGTAGCTATTGATATGGACTAAATGAGAACTCAGGGTGCCTGCAGGAACTGAACACAATTGTGAGCAGCTTTCTTTTTAAGGCTAAGTATTGCTTGTTTGGTTGCATCAGTCTCCCTTAGCTGGCAATGTGGATCTAGTCTTCAGTTAGAAATTCAGCTGCCTCTTAATTTCTGCTGTGCAAGCATTACAGTAGAATTTAGATTGCATCCAGCATGAAACATGATAGGTTGTTCAGCACCATATACAGCAATTTACAAATATTGGGAAAGACAATTTTTTTGGAATTTTTTTTAATACTGCAGTACTGCACATGAGTGAAATGTGGATTCTAGGGGAGAGTCTAGAAAGCAGTTGGTAAAGATGGGAAAGAAATCTAGAAACTGATCTTAAGAGGGAATGTTGAATATTATCAAAGGTACGGATTGTTTTGAGGAAGCTTAGTTTTACATTGAAAACTTGGGAGTTATGGATCAGTTTTGTTAAGTGGAAAACTTCCACAATGTACCTTACATTAGAATATCTATTAGTGGTGGGAATTTCGTTGTTTACCCAAAATGAAATTAAAAAGTTGGGAATTTTTAAATGTTTGTTTATTAAAAAATGCAAGTAGGATTTGTGCATTGAAAAGACATTTTCTTTCAAGATTTTCTATAGAGAAAGTTTTGACCCTTTCTGCAGGGTCAGTTTCTCTTTGAAATGGAATACATATTTACATCTGCTGGAGTTTTGTCTTCAGACCCATTGATGCCATTCTTTTTGTCAAAAAACCCCAACCAAACAAGCTCAAGTGTTTTTGTTCTATTGTTTTCTTTAGCAAGAAAAATCGTTGACCTCAGATCAACAATTTCTGACAACTGAACTATTCTTCAAGCACAGGAGAATGYTTGTGCTTTAACAGAATAACAATTTACTCAAATKATRAGAATTTTTCCTATGAAGCYTGATATTGAAACAAGTCYTTACTGTAATTGTGATTGTTTAAATAATATTCCCCAACCCGTGTTCTAGAAACAGCAATTTACATGYGTCTGTTTTTGATAGGTGTTTATTTATGCTTCCTAATAATTCCTCCTTCCTCCCATCCTTTCTCACACTGTATACAGCAGTTGAATTTATCCTGAAATAGCCTGTGATTTACAACTAAAAAAATGTTTTAAAATTGTCTTTGAGGATCATTGCTTCTACTTCTGCCCTGAGAGATGCTTTCTATGCTTGAAACTTGTCTGYTTTTTCAGCTCTTTATTTTTATCTCTAAGAGGTATTACCTGTCCCTACAAWCCTTGCTTCAGTTAAAGTTTAGAAATAGATAGGATGCAGCCTTAAAAATACTAAATTCTATTTCTTATCAAGCTGATATCCTTTTAAAATAGASAGTATATGCTGAAGAGGAAGAAATTTTGTTAAAAGCAGTAAGATCAATATTCAGGATGCTTACATGTGTCCTGAGTTTAAATAAAAAAATTGGAAAACCTTCCTGAGATTAGTAGAATAGCTGTCTTCAGCATATTTCCAGGAAAAAAGACATTTCATGACTTTCTTGAAAGGCAAACTGACCAGCCTAGCTCACAAAGGCTGTGGTTTGCACTATATTCACCTCTGCAGTGATTCTCATCCCAGGGGTATGCACAGTTCTGAATGCCATTGCAGACTAAAGAATTATTGATGCACATGTTGCTATGGCAGAAGTAAGTGTTGCCTGAGCAGGGAGCTGCAGGAGAGAAGAGAAAGAAAACATTCAGAATTTCCAGTAACTGAAGCCTTGTAATAAAACTACCAAGTTCCTATATTTGGATTTTTTAATATGCATTCTTCCTCTCTGCCTCAAACACAATCACTTTTCTTGCACGTCATTATCTGATGCTATTCTCTCTCTTCATGYGATTGTTTTCAGTGCATTATCAATGCTACAAAACCAATTCTTGCTCCAAATGGGTAGGTAGCAAATAGTGACAGTCACAAAACACAGATAATGGCAGAAGGCTTTAGTATGTGTCTTTAAAAACTTAATACTTAAAAAWCGCATGCTCACCATCAATTATATATTTATTCTACACAGCATCTGCTGTGTAGATGTTGTGAAGCAGTCCCTGAACAGCTGCATTTTAGAGCCCATTAATATCTTAAGGCAAATCAGATTTCAACTTGTGCAGGACTGTTTCAGTAATTGCAAGAGATTTCAGTAACTGGARGCATCTAAGTCATTCCTGCTTGTGAATCAAAAGCTCCTGGATCCTCCTATTAGAGCTAATGCAGGGATTGAGAGAGTACAGTTTAGCTTTTTATCTATCTATCTATCTAGATATAATCCGAAATTTGGAGATAGAAATTAACTAAAAAGCTGCCCTGTATGTTTGTGAGTACTTGTTATAGCTCCTTGACATTAAAAAAATATATATTAAAAATAGTAATAATTCTTCTCAGGGTGTAGTATAATGTACATAGGGAATTATTTATGAATTCAGGGCACTGGACAAGAAATGGGTTTTCCCTTTCTCTGTTTCAGCAATGTGGTATTTTTCATTATGGTAATGTCTGCTATTAGTTATATATTAAATTCTACTATTTGATTTCACAGAAGGGATGTGTTCTTGAGCAGTCTGGATTCTCTGAAATATAGTGGGAAACCCAAGGGCTTCCCAGCAGCACAGGGAATGACTTCTCCTGAATGCTGCCTTCCCACTTAGTCCTTCTGTTAGGCTTGAGAATCTCAGTGACAAAAAGAGAAGTTATGCCTAAGAAAAAAAAGAATTCAAACCTTAAATTCTGAATCTGCATTCCTAAATTAAATATGTATTGTCTTTCCATTGCTTACTCCACTGAATTTTGGTAATCTACACTCATTGGGTCTTTCCATTGCTTACTCCACTGAATTTTGGTAATCTACACTCATTGGTTTTAAGCTTTTGTATCAGCTGTTAGTGCTTATCCCTAACAATCTGGCAAGAAGTTCCATTTAAGAACTTGCCTTAATTGTAGTGCACRTGTGAACACAGAATGTATCTGGAGTGTATTTTGGAACAGTTCATCTGTGTAATTTCAGTGCTTAAAAATGTCATGGTAGCTATCACATCAGTTCCTTGCTCAAGTGGGTGGAGAATTTAGCTGTTTGGAAAGCAGATCCAGTCAGAAGAATACTGCTTTAAAATAKGATCAGTCCTTCAGAAGGTCAAGATCAGGCCCATTCTGTCAGGTCATAATGTCAGACACATTCCCTTTCTTATTTTCCTGAGCAGGTGAGTTTTTTTTACAGTTGTGTATTTTTGGATGATGCATTCTGTGGTTGTTTCTCCATCTGCCAGCACGGTCTCTATTTTTGCATGTTGGTGTAACCTCCAGCTTTTTGTGGGCGCGGCTTTTGTTCACAGTTCATGAAGATGGGACAAATGGACTTGTTCTCCTTTTGTCTGTTATTTGGGGAGTTTGAAGTTCAAAAGTCACAATGATTGATCAGTTCCAGCCTTGGACTTCAAGGACATAGCTGGACTCTTCTCACAACAGCTGCCCAGAAGTGCAATGTTCACAGTGCTCTTTGCATCCAGCATTACTCATGTATTGAATCAAGCCAGAAATCGAATACATTGATTTTTCCCATTGCTGTTAGCTGAATTACTTAGAGAAATCTGCAAGCAGCATKAGGTGTGTGTTAGGTGACTGTCATGCACTATTAGTTCATTTATGGAAATCTTTCCAGAAATATCGATCGTTTTCATGTTTGGCCTCATATAATTACAAATCATTAGCAAGGTAGAAGAGAAAGATAGCTTAACAATCTGAAAATAAGATATGCTCAGATTCACTGTTTTTAGTTAGAAAATTTGCTTTTGACTAGCTTACATAAAAATACCTAAAACAATTTCCAGCCACATACTTTTCAATGACCCTGTCCAAGAAAGGCARTATCTCAAGTAAACAACAATAAACACTTACCTTTGCAGATGGTCTTCTGCCAATGACTGTTGAGTTGCTTTAAACTCATAAATTTGAGAAGTTATCTGCCTTTAGGAGTATTTAGTATTTCAACCTCTTACAATAAAAAAAAAACCCACAACTCCCCCAAAAAATCCAAACTCAACAAYAACAAAAAACCCTCTCCAATATTTATACTATAAATAGATAATTTCCCTGGCAAAGTTCATAGCATTTTCTAGATTGAAAGCTGGAATAGCTTCCACCATCACYAATGTTAATAATAATTGTATTGAAATAAAAGCTACTGGAAAAGCAGTTATCAATTTTTGTAAGTTGTACTTACAGCTGACATTTATTTAAATTCACAGTATCTAAAGTTTATTAAAGCCTCTTGTAGGTTAAGCTATAGACTAGCTTGAAACATGCAATTGTTCCTTACTACCATATATTCAAAGTAAGAAAGAAGCTATTTCTACGTATCTGTTACTTTAGAAAGMTTGTTTTACAAAAAGTAGCTTTTCTCCTATGTTAAAGGTTCTGTTTGATGGAACAGAACATAAAATCTACCTGCTACCTGTAACCAGAACTTTCTTGCAASGTAGGGACCTGGATCTCGTTCAGGACTGGCTACAGACATGTTCTGTTAGAAAAGTTATTTGTCAGCAGATCTGCACTATTTATTCTTCAAGCAGAACTTTTTCGAAAACCTTTAGCTCAAGCATAGGTCTGATTGCCTGAAATAATTTGATTTCATTTGATTCAGCTCTCCCCATGCATCTCAGATCTGCTCTGCAGTTCTSAACTTAGTTTGCTTTAGTGCCATTTATTTTCAGGTTCTGCAATGTGGATGGTATTGTCCTCTGTATATATGTCGGGCAACAAAATTCCATTAAGCTCAGGGTGAACACACTTAAAAGGAAAAAATCTCACCAAAAATCTGTTTTAAAGAAACATCTTAATTTACAATGAGAATAAGATCTCTATCTCTAACCCAGGCTATGGAATCCAAACAAWAATCCAGATGGCATTTACAACTCTGCTTTAATTACAGCATTCTTGAATGAATTTAACTGYTTATCTATGGTTGTACAACACAACAGGGCTTTGCTAAGGGAGCACATGTGGGGTCCTTAGAAATGCAGCTGAGCATAAGGGAGCAGCTTGGGTGGAGGGGGTGTAGTTCCAGACCCACAAGTGAAGATAGAGCTATGGACAGGAAGGAGAGTGAGACTTTCCAGGATCAGGCATGTTTTCTAGTCTTCTGAACATCCAGCCTGGGCTTGAGAAGAGCCTGCTGTGTGTCTGGCAGGGAACTGGGAACTGGGAGCTGGTGAGAGAGCACACTTTAGTCCTACTGTTGTCTTTTTGCGATAAATCTGTGCTCAGTTGTAGAGAAGGATGTCTGTGAGAAGGACATAGCCTAGAGCAGTATTACTGAATTGAAATGGAAAATAAACCCTGTAAGAATGGAGGAAAGCTTTTCCTCAGGAACCATCTTACAGCTGCAATAAAGCAATTATCTAATTTACCTGCTAGTATGTGAAGGAAATGGAAACAACCTTTTTTGTGTATTCCTGCTGTGTAATATACAGCTGAGGCTTTCCCTAAAATACTTGAAGTACCCTGATAGCAGGAGAATTGACATTTTCAGATCTACTTACGATCCACAAAGGAAGTGAAGAGCATCCTGAACCTGCTCAATCTGCTGCCTTCATCTGCCCACATCCGTACCACCCCTGTGCCTGTCTGCAGCGTGACATCRTTGGCCACCGTGCTGCAGAACTTGGCCTTCAGGTTCTCAATAGAACTGCTCCCATCATAGACAGCAACGAAGTTCCTTTTGCATTCATTGGAATGCTCCATTTGATAGTCCAGAAATCGCATATAGATCTGTTAGAAAAGAGAAATTGTCTTCAGTAGAAGAATACAGAGAAGGGAGTTTGCTTTCACAGCAAATCTTGAAGAAGGTATTTTGTTCCCTTACACATATATGTTATTCCCAATTCAGAACACTTTTACACTTACATTTTCTCATTAGGTATGGAGTATTACCTAAAATTTGTCTTGGGTATCTGTGTTTCATTTTTCCTGCTCCTCAAAATAACCTTTATKTAAAAATTTACTTTGATTTATTTCTGCTCCCTTTGGAAAAACAGTACAAAGTACCACATTTGCTGAAGAAATCCCCAAGCAGCTCTGCTAAATGTGAAGTCTGTTTCTCTAGAAGAGATATAAGGAATGCATAAATGTACTGAAATAATTTTAAGAGTATTTTGACTTTTCCTTTTCCTTTCTTTTTAATTCATAAAAACAATGTTAAAACATAAGGGAAGAAGTCTAGTCAGAAAAGCTATGAAGCAAAGTAAGGAAATTAAAATTTATTGCTTCAGAATGAAAGCTAATTACTGAACCATAGCTGTGTTATAGAAGACACAAACCATGAAGTCAGGAGTAATTTGAATAAAAATGGAAATGAGAGAAAAGTAAGCTGGCTATGTAGGAAGAATTAATAAATTTAAGCTAATCTTAATACTTCTAAAAGCAGAAACCTAATCCAAGGAAAGGCAGCATATGCGTTRGAACGTGCAGCACAGAAATGAGAAGATTGAGATGGTATTTAAAGAATAAGTAAATAATTTATTTTGCTGGAGCAGGAAACTTGTGCAAGATTGTAATTCAGTTAAAATACCATTAACACATCATAAGCCTTTTTTAATCTCTTCAGTGGCTGTATTGAAATTCTGAAAATTCTACTGAAAGTTTTGAGATATGAGACCAAGTCACCTAAGCAGGCTGCAAAGGCCATTTTAGACACTAAACTTCCTGGAGATCCATTGTGTTGACAGAGAACAGCTGTGTCCAGGTGGAGGCTGAGTGCTCCTCCCCTACCCATGAGATCTGCCCTGTTCCTTGGATCAGCCTGCGGCTCTTTGAGTCCCACTCCCAACYGCCTCTCCAGCCCAAACTGTGGATGCTAAAGAGCTTCTGCACACTGAGGGTTCTTCTGTATCTGCCTAAGGACTCTCAGACTCCTGCCTGGGTGGCAAACAGGAATCAGGGCAGGAGAATCCCACACGTGGGCTTTATTATCCACTTCTGTGCCCCTTGGCCATAGCTTGCTTTTACCCTGAGTGCCAAAGCCTTTTAGAACTGAATTATGTAATAATTCACTGAAACAAAACCAACCACCTGKGAGGGGTTGAAAAGAGATGCTCCCCCCCACCCCTAACAGGCTTTATTGAAAACACGGTAAAAGAGCACAGGGAARGACAGGTGACACTTGGATCCCCTGGCTTTTCCTTCCCAGTGTTTCCAGAGGCAGGCTGGCCAGCCCTGCCTGCCCTTGCACAGTGTCTGAAGGTGCAGCCTGTGCATTATTAGCTCACATTTCATCTCACTTTTTGAGATTTTCAGGATTTTTTTTTCTGTTTTCTTCCCAACCCCCAGTGATTTTGTTAGATTTACYGCTGGAAATGCTTAGCTACATTGAGAACCTGTCTTCCATTGATGACTTATCTCAAAAAAATGGATGTAAGCTGCAATTGCTAGTACTTGGGCTGAGAGATGGCATTCTCTTTTAATGATTGACTTCATATATCTGCTACAAAATTACAATGGAGACTAAAAAAAATTTAGTACACTTTTAGTAGAGCTATTATTTGTATGATAACAAAGGAATAATCCCACTAAAAGTGCTCACCTCTTCACAAGCTCCTTTGGATTAATGTGTTAGGCAAGTACAAAAGGTCCTTACTCTTACATTACATTGATTATTCTGGTAATTTTATGAAATCTGGAGGTAATTTATTAAGTATCTGTTATACAGATTTTAAAAGTGCTTCTATTGCTCCAGTTGTGTCAGGTTTAAAAGTTTATTTTTATTACAAAATCAAATTGAAGAAATTAAAAATGTCTATGCTTATTTTTCTCAAGAGACTGCACCATGTCAGATCTAATGGATTTTATCATCACAATTCTGCCTGAATTGAAGCTTGAGAAACCAGTGTCAGAATACTAAGAATTATTTTTCTGTAATGTTTTAAATCAATAATTTAGGATGATGATCTAATTTCAGGACTCACCCAACTATAACTCTGCCTTCTGGCAACATTCAATAATTTATTTAAATACTTAAGCACAAGACCTGGTGCACTCAAGTGGCAATGTGGAGAGAAAATGGGTTTGTTATTGTTTCTGGAAGAACTGCTACTATTACTTAGACTAGTATATGGCTCTTGGGAATTGACTCACTTCCTCMAAGGCTCAAATATTAATGGACTTTTAATTTCTTTCTTGTCTTCTCCTCTTAATATCATCTTCTTGTTTACTGTCTTACAATGCACTAGCAATGTGGTTAACAGGGCTGCTTGACTATTAGGAGTGTGTAAGAAGGCAGAGGGAAGGTTTGTTATCTTGGCAGCTACTGCTTCAAAATATTTTTTAATTTTCATGTGTGTGMAAGTAGAAGGAAAATTAAAGTGCTATATGGAGAAAAATATGTGCTTTTCTGTGCAACTTATATTTAGTGGATATAATTCTGAAATGAATATGATTTGGGCTATAATTACTTTATTTTGGGCTTGTGAATAGGATTTAATTCTTCTCTCTGCATAACAAGGTAARGCCTTTCCATTTAGTTCAGACTGCTGATGAAAGTGGGGTTTAGGGTGCTGGATTGGGAATTAGATGGGAGAAGCAGGCACATGTTCTGTTGACTTTGGACAGAACCAAATTCTCCAATAGAACCRCTGGAGGCAAAATGTTAAAACTTTGGCGGTGAGATATAGTGCAAATTACGGAAGATGTCAGCCAGCATTTTTGCCTGCAGTCTTCCAATAAAACCAGGATCCAAGTCAAATGCCCCTAAATATTGCTGCTTAAGCAGTTATCACAGTTATTTGGTATGTGAAGCTTCAAGTAATAGGAAGTCAGCAGTATGGACCTGTCTAAGTTTAATTTCAGAAACAATTCTCTCTTGGGATTTCCTAAGCCACTGCTACCTGAGTCATTTCAATGAAAGTAGAACATGACACAAATCAYAGTTAGTGACCATTACCTATTGCCAATGTCATGGAAACCCATTATATACTGAATTATATTAAAAAAAAGCCCTACCTTAGCATTTGGAGTAGCTTTAATTGTCCATATACAGTCAACTGCTTGTCCTGGTTTTGTTTTCCCTTCTTGTTCTACCTGACTGGAACGTACTATTCCATCAGCTCCTGAGAGCTCAAACTGGCAGTCTAGGGAAAAGATATACCTTGCTGTCAGATGCAATATGACATTAATTTAAGATTTCATGTATAAAGAAATTGTTACTGTAATACTATACCTGGGATGGGATTTAAAATACCTCCTAGGTAAGTGAAGTCAGGATCTGTAATAGAAAGAAGTCATGAATCACAAGGGCTATCAGCGCTTGAGAATCACTTCCAGGTTTAGTATTATCTGCAGATTATGCCCTCTTTTTATTATGTCACAATATAAATTGCCAGAAAGTTTACTGAATCAATTGGAACATATAGAGACAAACTTTTTTTAGATGAGAACATTATTCCACAAAGATTGACCTTATCTGAAAAAGATAATTCTATCTTGACAGCTCAGATTTCTAGCATAACACCYAAAATTACTATTCAGTTTTTTGTTCCTACATTATGTTCTCAATATAACCTATGCTGGTTTTCACTGAAATCACTGGAGCTCCACAAGACTACAGGGGATCTTTCTCTGTGCAAGAAGCTTATTTATTTTATCAGACTGCTGTCTGTATGGTTCTGAACAATTTGAACTGAGCTTAGCAGAATMTATAAACACTTGGAAATTGCTAACTGCTTTTAAAAAAGCATGTGAAGAAGGACAGTTCAATCCTAARGGTACTTTATGCTGGGGTATCTATGTCTGTATTAGGCCCTGTAGAACAGCTCTAGACATGGTGTATGAAATGTTCTATGCAAAGAAAGCACTAGTTCATGCAAAAGTACACACATTTGGTGCAAAATTATTTGCCAAATGAAAGTTCAGAAATTGGCTCTTTCTGTGAGCCTATAATTTTTTTTCTTTATAGGGAGTTTATCACTTCCCTTAGAATGTCTCAGTCCTGGGCTTAAGACTCAGCAGAGTTCAGGGCCTTCTTTGCCCTCCTCTTATTTATTTATCTATAGTGAAATCTATGATCACTATTTGCATAATTCTGCAAAGTTTTCAACCTTCTTTGTAAACTGAGTTTTTATGAAGCAGCTGTATGTGCATGTTCCCTTTTATTTTCAGAAGTATAAAATATTTTACCACGTCATATAAATGTAGAGGAAGGAAAAGAAAAATATCAGTCTTTCAGTTGTTGCAATCTATTGTGAAAATTAGATATTGTTTAAATGTATATTTAAAATTCCAGCCTGGAACTGTGGTAATTTAGTTTTGAAAGAGATGTTGATGATATGGCTTTGGAAATGGACTTAGCAAAATCCATATGTACAGTCCCAATGAAAACATTTTATCATGTTATTCCCAGTGGTCTGGTCACCACGTCAATCTGAAGTTTCRAAGTCTAAATCCCTAAACAGTAGTATATAAACATGAATAGTGTTTTCATGTGCTGTAGGGGTACATAACAGAAAGATAMCATTAAGAAGTTAGGTTTGTGTATACGTTTATCGAAGTAGTAGAGCTGACAATTGTTTATTGTCTTTTGTCCCAAAGGACAATAAAATGCTGATAACTACATGTGTAGTATCTCTGAAGTACAGTAGTCAAGCATTGCACAAGGACACCAGGTCAAATTTTCATGTAAGAAGGATGCCCTGCCAGGTTTAAACAGCCCCACAGAGCTGATGTAATTTTTTTTCTCTAAAGGCATTGTCAGCTCATTGGCCTCTCCTCTGTACCTGCAAACTGCAAAGAGCAGTTCTGTTGTCTGAGCCAAGGGCTGAGGGAATCCAGTTATACTGAGAGCTTGGACTGTGCAGGTATTTGTTCTGGGGTTTCAGAATGGAGCTTTAAAATGTTTTGCATCTGGCTGGAGTGCTATTGTAAAGTTGCTTTGGGTGTTTTTGTCCAGTGCCTTATACTCCTAGAAGAGAGGCAGCTCTTTGTCTGCATAAATACTCTTTCCTTTCCTACTTCTAGTGGAACTGGTACAAGTTAGAGCAATACAGAAGGATGCTGCTGATGACTTCAGCATGAATGAGCTCAACTGTCCTCTTCACTAGCAAACCAAAGCCTGTAATWCCCTTCAGTCAAGGTTCCCCAAGTATTTTTGGCCATGTACTCTGCAGGATTAGCAGTACTGAGACTGTGACTATCACATTGTCACTGTGCCTTCGTAAGTGCTTATGCTGAAATGCAGCTCTTGCCTGAGAGCACAAATACACCCCCAGAGTTCAATGGGAGCAGATGATCATTAACTCAGTCAGAATTTTAGACATCTTTACCTGGTATAAACGAGTACTTTGCTTGAAATCCCTTTCCTTCCAGCTCCTCATCAGAAATAAACTTGATCCACATAAATCTCCCTGTTGATCTAATTAGAGCAGGACTTTTCAGACCACAGTAACGATTAATGAGAGGGGAGAACCCGAAAGGTCCATCTCGAACCTCCAGATGATCAAACCGACATTCAAATGAGGGTTCTATGTAATAGGGCTCATCAAAGGTCAACTCAATTCTTTGTCGTGGAGCAGCTAGACATAAAAAAATAAGAGAAAAAGATTAAATTAATATCTAGATAAAAAACACAAAGACATGAAGTAATGAAGAGACAGGCCTTCCAAACAGCAAGATAAAAAAGAAACCAGAAACTTCTCAAAATGTCCTGCAGTCAAATTTTAAAAAATTTGAAAAATTAAAAAAAAATATTTTCTAAAATGTACTTTGGCATAGAATCTTACAGATTTTTTTTTGCTTGCTTGACCTTCATTGTTGAAAATTCAGGAATCACATTAATGCAGCACATATAGCAGATATTAACATATATGCAAAGGTATTCAAACAAAGTTTAATATTAAGATATAAAAACAAGTGTTCTATGAAAGCAAAATACATAAAAAAGGACAAAACACTGAGCTATGCAGAAAAGAATGGAGAAGAGGAAAATAGGAAGAGCTACTTGCCATTTATTAAATGTGAAATCCAAATTTAGAGCTCCTTTCCCAAAAGACATATTTTATTAGAATATTCAGAGAAGTGTAAGTGCTTCATCTATGCCAATAATATGCAGATGGCTACAGCTGTTGTTAAGTCTGAGCCAGTGGCAGCCTAACACAAGGATTCAGATCAGAGCCCAAAATCCTGACTCTCACATCTGTGGTTTGGATCCCAAGACTTTCTCCTGTATCAATGGCTTTAGTGTTCCTCGTTCTTGGCATTGGCTGTGCTACGTGAACATCCTGATCCTYGCTGGGATCTGGAGCGACAGCTCTGAGGAATCACACGCTGCCTGCTTTTCCTGAATGCAGAAAGGATTTACTCACAYGTCTCCAACCCTCCCCTCAGACCTTCTGCCTCACTCACACGAGCTCCACGTGTTTGTAGCTGCTGTGCATGTTGGCAGTGGTCTGCATGAAGGAGATCTTGGCCAGACATTGTGGAGGGCCTTGGCCCCACTCAGGCACCTGCAGKGTCTGTGCAAGGACTGAGGAGAGGTGGGAGCTGATCCTGTGCYCCAGCCCTGCAGCAGGACAGGCTGGCTGCTCTCTGGGGCACTCATGTGCATGTGAACAAGCAAAAACGAGTGCTCTGGGAACCACTACTSTACTGCACAAATAAAAACTAACCAACCTCATTACTTGAAATATTTCAATTAATTGATATGAATCTGATGATTAGGCTGACTAATATTTTTAGCTGACTTCAGTGCGTTTTGGGTGCATTCTAATAAGAGGAAAAATAATTGGAGTGTCTCAAGTCTTGCAGCCTTTATTTAAGATATTCTCATTGGAATATGGTTTTATTCTAGTTAATGACATTTTTTTGTCCTCACCACATTATTTTAATAGTGACCTCAGCAGTGCTAAAAAATCTCAGTATTTTTAGTACAGTGCTATGTCAGCCAGATGTATCTTTTTTATTAATGAAGGACGGCATAAAGATTTTCTGCTGGTGAGCTAGAATAATACAGTACAGTATGAAATAGTTTTCGTGCTTTGCAATCTTTTATCAGTGATATTAAGATAACAAGCTACAATTTTTATCTTAATAGTTCTGTGCCTTCATAGATTACAGTAGATCTGCTGCTGCTTTTCTTGGCTGTGAGGGTATGTCTTATACTACATAGCTAACTTCTTAATCTTTGCATTTCTTATTTATTTGTTATTTTTACTTGAGAGAGCAAATTTAGCTTCTTGTTCAAGTAAATGACCGCAGAATTCATTACCAGTATGGCAATGCAATACTTTACAGCAGTGTTAGATGACAGTTTTAACAGTCCAAGATTTTCCGTGTAACAGTAAGATTACAGCACAACAAAACAGAACCACAGCATGTACCTTCTAAGATATAGATGCACTCTTGATTGGGTGGGTACATGTTCGGGTAGTTTGGTGAAGAAAAATGCCCTCCATTGCTGGTCCGGACCCAGTTGTCACACTGGGTGGGAGGAATGCGATTCACTCCAATATTCTGCCCACCTTAAGCAAAAAAAAAAAAAAAGTGATCAAAGTAAGTTTCTTCTGCTGGCATGCAGATTTGATATTGCAAAAGCAAAACTCTGGCATGACACTTAGCCCATAAAGAAAAAGTAATTTATTTTTGTTTTTGTTTGCAAACCCTCTTGTAAGACACTCATCAGTATCTAYCTAGGAAAATCTCATGTTTAATTTTGTGGTGGGGTATATTCTAAAGATATAACAGTTTTTGAATAATCAGAGATCCTTGGAAAGGAAGGAGATGGAGTAATTTTTTTTTTTTTTTTTACTCAAGTCAGTTTAGGTTTTTGATACTCTTCTAAGTGAAACAGTCACAGTGGCTGCCAATACCATTGCTTATGTCATCTCCGTTCCAATGTAAATATAATCTGAAATATTTGTCAGCTTTCACRGGTTTTGACCTTGATTCCAGATTATGCTATCCTTAAGAGGGGTRTCTATTTACAGTAATTTGCTGGAATACAGAATGTTTATAACAGAATGATTTACAATATGCAAATGCACTAAATACAGCAATGATAGTTAATAAGATTACTAGCAATAGGTAGATCAAGGTCTCATTTAAGATCAAAGCTCCTCTTCTGGATGTACAGTGAAATGTRTTTTGTGACTGAGATTATGCAGTTTAGTAAACTAATTCTTCACGCTGGACCAGTCACAGGAGCGTGGTTCAGATGTCCTCATCCAAGAAGGGGATGGGAATAGGGTGATCTCTGACATTCACAAGTACCTTTGGCCCTTCTCTTTGGTATCAGCAGAACGGGAGAGACCAAGACACAGGATATGTGGTTTTCAATAGATATTTTTTAAATCTCACAGGGTGCTCTCATAGTGTTATTTCKGTTTACACAGTTTTAATTTGCAGACCTGTGTGAGGACATCCATGCTGGTACAGGTCTTAGATGCCTCCAATAAATTACATCACCTTCCACTGGTATCTTGACAGCTTTTTGATTTATGGGGGTGAAAACTCTCTCTCTTGCAGAAATTTTTCAAGGAAATTCTGTAGGTGGCAGTTCAAGGAATTCTTCTCTCTTAAGTGTGGGTAATCCCACATACGAAAAAATAAGGTTTSTGAATTTGATTCCTTCCCCACTCAGCAAGCTTCAAAAATGTTTGTGGGTGGACTATTTGAAAAGCTTGTTGTCAGATACAGAAAACATGAATTTCCGTGGTGGTTTCTTTCCCACCTATAACATCTAAAAGTGTAGAACTTTACCTGGGAAAGTGAAACTTCCATGTTCTTTGTGACTAGATGGCTTGAAACATTTGGGAGAAAATGCAGYGAATGGGGGAAAATGGAAAATACTACAATTCATATTGGTAATTCAAAAGCCRTTAATAACAGAATGCAAACATTTCCCTTATATTGCTCAGTTAAAAATTAAAAAGCTGTTACATTTTTGTGAGAGAAAACCATCAAACTAAAACTGTACCTTGTGTCTTCTGTGCAACAGCAATGCCTTCCACTACCAGGATTGTTACAAGCAACACTGGTGAGAGAAATTGGACAGGAAAACCATCAGTAATTCTTCAGTTACAGACCATTTTCCTCATGCAAATCCTGGCATCTCCAACCAGAACAACCCAGAACATACAAAAATATCTAATTTATCTTTTCACTTTAGAATTTCAACTTATGAAACCAGTGCAGACTATGTGCACTGCTGGTCCTTCTTACACACTTTCTTGAGGAACCTGGATGAGAAGAGCAAATTAATTGTTTGAGGGGACTTTGTCTATAAAATTTTATATCCTGAAACAAGATGTTTCACTGCTATAATGATCCATATTTATCCTAAAACTCTATTGGCATAATGTGTGCAAAAGATGTCTTCAGCTTCCAAGAAATTAATCCGGACCACAGGAGACACTGCATGGTCTTAACCCTCCCCAGATTTCACAGAACTGTGCTTGCAGGACTGGTTGTTGTGCTGCTGCCACACAACACCAGGGATTTCTGCAAATGATGAGGCAGTTAAAAATGGAAAGATGCAAATTGTGGCRATGAAGAGCCTCCTTCCTTCCTTCATGGCTGTTTTTGGCCTTTCCCTTACATTTACACATTCCCTGCACCCAAGAAACACCAGTATGAACAGCACACATGACAGATTCCGTATTAGACAATCCATCAGCAATTTTAAAGTGGGCTTAATGTTCAGGTTTTCCTAAAATGCTTTGTCACCTAAAATTGTTTGGGATTACCAGGAGGGAGGAAAAGAATGAAACAGAGTATATTAATATGCCAARCTTCAGATCTTTCATTTGCTTCCATCTTAAGTATCTCTGAAATTCTGGACACATCTCTTACAGAATTAGCTAAGCAAGCCTGGACAGAAGATGGCTGAGGGGAGATAGGATACAAGTTACAAAATCASAAGAGACTGAGACTGAGAACTGAGCAACTACTACTTGTCTCTTCTAGCAGAGAACCAGGGTGTGTCAGACAAAGTGAGCAGGTGGTGTGTTCAAACTAAACGAACATTATTCTTTCTTTTTTAAAGGCACATTCTTGATAACACATCCTTAAGGTAGAAAATTCTATTTCAGAAACCCTTTAAGCTATAAKTTGTTAGAAATCTGGGATGTATTTGGGGCAAATATAATTTGCTCTACTTTTATACTCTTTCTGCTTTTRTATCTCTCTGAAAGAAGATAGCAGGCTAGACGGACCTTTGATGTGACCTGGTATGGCCTTTCCCATGTTCTTAATCTACTTGTCAGGCAGGCATGGCCTTAGCACTGCAGGGCAAAAAACAGATTTCAGCAGGAATTTTATTGTCACATTCAAGGTTCATTTTATTTTCCCAGTTTTCCTGCCTTGTTGCTCAGGCATTTTAGTGGCTCAGCTGAAATGGCATTTTCTCCATCTGTGGTTTTCCCTGTGTTGCTGCTGAACTTTGAGCCCTTTAGAGTTCCAGAGTGAGCATGCACTGACTGTGAACTACAGTGATCTTGATTCAACTCCAGATGCTCCTCTAACGTTGGCATRGATATATTATCTTGGGAAAAGATAAAAGGAATCAAAGTCTGCTCCTGAAAGTGTCCATCCAGCATTTATGTTTTATTATGTATGTTTCTGCTGCCCTTCCTTCTCTCTACCATGTTGAAGCAGACTGGGTTTCATTCTGAAACTTTTCTCACCAACAACTGCTTTTTCCTGTGTAAGTCAGGTTCATAACTGTGGGTGTTTTCTAAAACACCATATGGGTCTTGCAAACAACTGCTATGTTCTTAGAAGCTTATTTGATTTTTAAGGATGGATTATATTAGAGTAGGTGAAGATTTAAGTATTTTTACATTGCCATCCTTGCAATAATTCTGCATTTTCATCAATATTAATATACTTAAAAATATACTAACTGTCATTATCCAAATACAAAGTATCTGCTGCTAATCACTGCTGACTCACCCTAGACTGAAAATTCCTCCTTCAGAAAAAAAAGCATCTAGCACCTATTCCTGGTATKCAGGTTATGGATGTTCACTAGTCTTTAAAGCAAATAAAGAAATATCCCATCTTTATTAACAYATGATTGACGTTAGTTTTCATCTGGTTTTACTTTTTACTATTTCTTATATAGGTAATATTATTTCAAAATTATTTGCAGTTTATTTTTGCAGGTCCTYTGTTGAAACTGTACACTGAAAAATCTGAGTTTATGAGTTACATGAACTTACAATGCATTTGTACTCTTGAGATCACTTGTCCCTAAGAGAGAATCTTGACAGTGGTTATAAAGTTTCTTTGGGCTTTTTCTACACTGGTTTTGAAGCAACACTTCAAAGTTGGCTTTTATTGTTAAAGGCACTTTCCACAATCCTGTGTGAATCATGTGTCAGTATGTTCCATTGAATTCATCTTTCTTAAAGATGTGCTGTGTCCACCCTCTTTCAAGGCCAGAGAAAGCTCTGTAGAACTTGTGCTGCTTCTCAAACAACAAAATGAGCTTGGACTTTTTTTCTTAAAGGAWATGCACAGAGAAATATGAGTGAAATAAACATGTGACTAACAAAATGAATGCAAATAGTCACTTTCAAGGAACAGGAAAAAATTGAGGGTTTGTTGGTTCGTTTTGGTTTTTGTTTAGTACAGCTCTTTACTATGGCTACAACTGTTAGAGTATACATTTTTTTTAAAATATCAGTATGCATCTATGTTTATTTCAGTGATTGTAGTGATGGAGACATTAAGAATAGATGTTCTGTTACACTAACCATTGATCCTCTCTTGCTGATGTGGATAAAGAAACAAGCCCCCTAAAAGGACTTCAGAAAGCCTGATTGGCTTTSACTAAAGCTGTGCTGTTTCTATAAATAGTCCAGTGCCTGTATGYGTGTAAGTGCAAACAAACGGTATATTCCTGGCAGAACACTATGGATGTGCAGGCAACTGCAGAAGATAATGGGCTGAATATTTGTCTTCCTTTAGTCATGTTATATGGATGAGTGGAAATAGTCTGGGCCACCTTCACTTTGTTCCCTGCCCTTTTCATCCTCTTCATTTTTAATCTCGTTCACCTCTTTCTTGCCCATCCTTCTCATGCTCTCAACAACCTTTAAGATGTATTCAGAGTAGCCCAGGTAGCAAATGTTCCAGGTCTTCCTTTGCCACTACTTTTATCCTRGGTGACAGTATGATAAAGACAGGAGGTGTCTCTGTCTAAGTCTGGATGTGTGCTGTCCTTATCTGTGTAACATTGCTGGCAAAAAGGTGCAGAGGACYTACCTGTTCTACCTGAGAGTACTGGGCATGATTGCCTGAGGTGGTGTTGCCTTTAACTGAGTACACTGACATGACACAGTATAAACTGGGAAAGCAAACAGGAGTTTGGGGGCTGAAAACAAGATCTATCAATATTCGGGATGAAAGGAAAAGGAAAAAAATAATCAGTCAGGGTATTTTTAGACCTTTCAGACTCTTTCTATTAACCCATTTTTCTGTGCATTTTAAAAACAACAAAGCAATCTCCTGGTGTCCTAAATCCACACTACTTCCTGGAAAAATAATTTAGAGTCTCAAAGACTAATTTGGACAATACAAATCCGTACGAAGGAAGATGTCTAGGGAAGAGACAAATCGTAGAGGATGGTGCAGTGGAGAGCTAGGGCTGAACCAGCGTCCTGGTACTGCATGCAGGGACACAGACACAGCAATTAGAAGAGAYGTGAGAAACCAAACCACTTTCACTAAGCTTAAGTCTTGGAGCACTTCCAGAAGGATGAAGAATGATCTTGTTATTTCTAATAAACTGCAATTCAAATAGTTATAATGCACCTCAACTTACAATAGGACACAGCATGCCTCTGCTTTTTTCCTCTTTTAAAGTCTCTTATAGATCTCTCAGACATGACTGTTCTTCAGTGTGGATGAAAGATACGTCTATGCTTAACTCCATAGTCTTTCATGGTATAGGAAGCAGAAGTAGTGAGTGAAAATGCCACTTGAACATGGCTTGCTGATGTGATCAACAGCACACACAGTGCAGGATTGCATGATTGCACTGAATATCAAAGGGATGCAAGGGGAGAGCTGYGTGTTTTGGTTATACTGGAGGAGTATGGTTAGAATACTACCAGAGGATACTGAGCTATGGGACACTGACCTTATCAACGTAAAGACACTTAGGTGACAAATGTAACAAAAATTAGTGCTTGTGAACCTTACACTGAGCTTCTACTTCATGATCTGTACCCTGCAGAAGAGGCCATCATTAARCCAACAGCAGCACAGATGCCGAGGCAGAGATTGAAGAGCTTCTTTTATTCATGAATCTGGTATTTGCTCCAGACTTGTATTTTATGAATTATGGTKCATACTTTGTACTACCATTTAAAGCTCTGATAGCTTTTACCTGTGTGAGCATGAACTAGGAATAAAGAAAAAGCAGCAAGCTTCTGTCTGTTTTTAAAAGAATGGATTTTTCATTTTCTTCTCTTCTTTGCATGAAATATTTTAGAWCACATAGCCTGCAGACAGCTGTAAAAATTTTGAAGATTGAAGACACTAACTATACAGTGGAAGTTTTTACTATTCTGTTGTTGAAGTAGGCTCATGGAATAATATAAAAGAAGCCTCTGAATTGRTGTAATAAACTGCATTGTTTGTAGGAATCAAGATGTTCTTTGTTGGCATTTATTTTTTTAAATAAATATAAGCTAAAAAAAGTTAGTTTCTGCATTGGAGTATATATAGACAGGTTCATAAATATATGGCTCCTATTTCTCTTTAAAAATGAGAATAATATAGTTAGTTTTACAGCAAATGGGTGCTCAACCCAATACTGAGAAAACAGCATGTTGCTTAGAAAAACAAGTGCTTTAGGCTGCAAATCTGACATATGCTTGTAGTTTCTGGCATGATGCATTCTTGAGATTTCATGGGATACAGTGCAGCTCTGAGCTCCCTATGATATGTGTTTCCTTTGCTCTTTCTGCATGCTCTAGGGATCTTCAGAGAGACAACAGATAGATTTGCTGTGTGGCACTGAGAGCAGTGTCTGTCTTCAGTGATGACAGTGGGGGATCTATGCATGCAGGGCAAGCTGAATATCAAACTGGGGAGCAGTCAGGCACAACTGAGAAGCTGAGGGGAAAATTCCAGCRTTTTTTAAAATAAAGACTTCATCATTTAGAGTATTACACATTCTTAGTATAGTGATAGCCAGAATCCTAGGGATAAAAATGACACACTTTGCTTTAAGCAGGATTCATTGGATCTCTGCACTCTGCTCCCTGGATCAGGGAGCACCTTGTACACACATAGTCCAGATAGATGGTAATTGGCAACACACAGGTCATGCATGTTGGAAAATCTTGCCAGGATGCCTGCTTCTTTCTGGCAGACCCAGCCTGGAGTAACAAATGCTTGATCTTAATTATATACTCTGTTTTGCCTTATGGGTATGATTCCTTTGCTGCGTACTCTTCTTAACCTAGCTCCTAATTTGCCCTGTGTGCTAAAATTAGCGTTACTTTCAGCAACTGCTCATCACAATGTTTCAGCTATTATATCCATTTTTTYACTCACATGTGTCTAAACATTAATATTAGCTATTAATGTGCTGGGAAATTTATGTCATATCCTATCCTATTCTCTGGCCAACATAAATTACACWTATTTTGATTGCTTGTAAGGACAAGGATTAGTTGCTGCACAAATTCAAAGTGATTGATTGACTGGTAGGTGCTCTTGTAAAGAACTTGTGCAATTTTGACAGGTAAAGTGTCCAGACACTTTGGATTTCACGTAGTTCTGTGTGGATGGCCATTTCCTTTTCTTTCAAAAAGCGTATTTAGTGCTTTCGGATTCAAGCCATTTTTAGTTCAGAAACACAAACTGTGCATCTCAAGGAATGAGGTTTTTCTCTCTCTTTCTAGCATTTGCTGTGTTTGTTAAYTGGCAAAAGGAATACTGGATTGCATCTGTTGCTGCTGTATTTTAGGCTAACAWTTCTTTTGCTGAGGATGAAAACACAGCACTTTTTGAATCCCAAACATTTTTATAGTTCATAGTCCGTATATATTCCTTAATCTATTGTGGTCTCAACAGGACATTTGCAGATTGGTAAAATGAGTATCAAAGAGCAGTTAAGGTGGCTGCCTACAACTTATCCTATTAACAGCTCCAGTGATTTCCTCATATTGGAACATACAGCAGGATTGCCACAGAATAAAGTACAGAGATGAAGGTGTGCATCAGGCAAGACATATTTTAGCTGGTTTTAAGTCTTACCCAGAGCATGCTAGTGAAGCTGCCAACCCATTTTTAATCCTTCTCACAAAAGCTTGATAGCAGAAGTGGGCTTCACCAGCTATTAACAGTGACTCTGGCGCCTTCTAAGATCCAAATCTTGTTAGCCATTAGCTGCCAGCAGGATATCTGAATGCACTCAGGTCTATTCTCAGATATAACAGTTTCATCTCACTCCAGCTGTTTCCAGTAGGGATTCCTCTCTTTAAGATTGCCAGAGAAACAAATTGGGACTCTATCTCTGCAGAGAAACCAGGTTAACTGATTCARGAGCTAAGTGCAGTTCTCCCATGTCCCTTTGATAAAAATCATCTCTAGAACAATTCATGCTTGGTTGGATCTGTGACAGAGTCCCCTCCAGGTTTGCTCAAAACATTTAACATTTCTGATCCTGTCCTCCATTAGAAATGTATAAGCAGCTGTGGGCTCCTTCATTTTACCAGTTGCTCCAMATCCTGATACTTATAATCCATCCCTGGGTCTGTCTGCCAGCAAAACTTCTGCCAGAAGAATGATAGCTTTCATTTTTAAAATAGAAACTTTCCTTTTTATATGGAAGAGCCTTTTTTTCATCTCCAAGCTGTGTGCAGCAAGAGACTGATGAGAAGACTGCATGTGCAAACCATGTTGATGAAGGGTTTCTAAAACCTTATTAAAATATATACACTGACTTCAAGTTCAGATGATTTCCCTCTAGCTGACAGAGCTGATCCTGCTGCATATGACTATTCTGAATATATCTTTCTCAGAGATAACTTATTCCTAGAGAAACTGGATAGTGATATTTTTGACTTAAAAATCGATCAGATTATACCAGACTTCTTTATCTTATTTCTTAGTAAGTTTTTTTTTCAGGGGAAATATTTTCCAGAATGTCTATTATGAGCTTAGTATTAACAGTTCTTTTGTGCTGTCTTCTGTCACGTCTGGCAACAGTTTATGTACAGAGTACAATTTTTTCTTTTCCAGCTCCTCTCAGTCCCTTARAAAGAGATTTAACTTTGTGATCATCAATTTTACTATATAGTAAAGAAGGAGGTTTTGTGAAATGGTTTGTTAACATATTGGCYATCCTAGCCTGCTGTATAGTGGGGTCAGCTTTGTAATAACAGAAAACTGAGTGAAGCACAAAGGTAATCTAAAAGAAATGTGGGGTTTTTTTCATTAAAAGTTACCTGCTGATTTTTGTTACAAAATTTACACTGCCCTAACCCTATATCKTGCAGTATTTGAGGTGGCAGTGGCCAGTCATCCTGACAGAGGCAGCAAGCTGTTTAAAGGTAGCAAGCTGTTTTAAGTTGTCCTAGACTGATCTTCATTAGTTAAAAAAAGAACTAATTGGAGTTTATAAGGCAGAAAAGCAGCAAGCTTGTTTGCAGTGCTAGAACCCCAAGTTGAATTCAAATCACTATAATTTTCCTTCAGTCCAGATAGGTTATACACCTAGTGATGGATCTGTTTTGTATATAAACTACACGTACAAGAGTATGTGCAATTAGCAGCTCTCTTCATTTCTGCAGTGAATTAAACTGTGACTTTCTGACAGGTTCATAAATGATGAATAGCTTATAAAGTTTTACTTCAGGGGTAATTTTTCAGTCTAATCTCTCCCTGTGAATTAAACCTTAAGGAAGATGCTGAAAATCTTAACCTTTTCATTAGATAGGGATCCATAATTCAGTAGCTGCTTTAGCTTCAATCCAGAGTCGTTCTCTCATTTTTAACACTGCAACTTTTTGAATCAAGTTCCGGAGTTACTTGAGTGACTTCTGCTGAACTGGTTAGCAGTGCAAGCAGTTTGGGGTTTCATTTTTTCAGTGCAGCAAAGATTGCAAGTAGGTGTTATTTATTCAGTAAAAAATAATATTCTGACTTGCACTTGATACTACCTTCATTAGGGTCACTGTATCTTCTACAGTCTGTAGAAGATGCTTTTAAAGTAAATGAACAAATCATGAAACTATGAAGAGGGTTTTTTTTTCTGCTTGTTTTCAGCTTTTTATGGCATTATTACACCTTTTGGTTTTGGAAACAGCAGCCATACTTTCTAGCTTTTGTGTAGAAGCAAGCATTATTTCCTAACACTACTTATTTGTGAGAAATTAACTGATAAAATCATGCCAAAATGCAAATGAGGAGCCTGAGCAGAATGGCAGGAAGTTAAATCATAGTAGTCCACATTCTTGCAACCTGACAAGAGCTGGAAATAATTCTGTAGTCCAGTGGAAGGCTGGAAATGTAGCAGTAATTTGTTCTAGCCCTGGCTGCTTGTTGAATTATTGGGTCAGAAGCTACAGAATTCTCTTTCTGGCTTTTTAAATTAATCAAATGTATTACCTGAAACAGACCAAAACTAATGTACAGGAAGGATTTAACTTACAGCTTGTAGAGTTCTTTTAACCAAATAATAACCTATAGAAATGAAAGATGGAGCATATCTGAAGCATGGGAACGAGCCCAGAGCAAACACATTTTGGGGGAACACTAGATATGAGGAAATTCAAGATAGGTGTATTGACTTCCTGAGCATGGCTTTATTACGAAAACAGCTGGTTTTTTGTTTTTTTTTAATGAAGTGGAGGGTTATGGTGCTTTATGCTGTAGTATTTGTATTTTGCAAGCTGTGCCAGGCTCAGGGAAGGATTCTAGCRTGTTCAAGATGTCACTGAGAACTGAAGGCAGGAGGGAAAGGCTTTGTCTTTCAAAAGCCCAAATGCAGCAAGCTCTTGGCCTCCACGAAGTTACAGGCCCCGCTGAGAAAGCAGGTGGGCATTGGCAGGGCTCCACTTGAGCAAAAGCTGCAGCCACTGCAATCTCAGGGCTGCCRTGCTCCACCAGCACTGCCACTCAGCACTGCTGCCTGGGAGAGCTGGAGGAGAGCAAATAATCCATGTAGGACGATGAGACTCAGGATGAGACTTTTAAAAGTTTTGCTGAACACTATAGACAGAGACAGAAAGAATTACGTTGTTTATTTAAATCAGCCCTTGTTATTTATAGCTGAGGGAGAACAGAAGAATAGTTCTGAACAAGCTTAATRTAAGAAATTTCAACTGCCACAAACCATGATGGGCTCTTTTCTGCCCTGAGGTAACACAGCCACAAAATAGAACCTCTGTGGATGACAGAAATGTATACATGTATTCCATGTTAAGAACAGAAGATAGAACTGTTTCTGAGAAGTATTAAATAAAATACGACTTCTCATGACACACTCAGCTTCACAGTACTTCGTATGTGGTTTAGCAGAGCTCCCCCAGTTCTGCACACGAAGCTATTYGTATGGAGAAAAAAAAATCACTGCCACTGTAGGTAGAGCTTCCATGCAGAATTTAAGAGGCAATTTGTAAAATATGGAGGGTTACCTTCAATTCTATTCCCACCAGTTTCTTCTAGAACTAAATCTATCTGTCTGCCTACAGGAATATACTTTTTTGTTTCTGATTAGGTGTAATAATGGGACTATGTAATGACTTCTAGTGAAGCAGAGATAAAAGGGAGTGTATGATGCTAAGTAATGATAGGTTGTTTCTGTAGTCATGGCAAGGGATGCGTTTAGAATACTAACAGCTTATTGACTAATGGCTTTGTGCAATTTATGGATTATGAATAATACAAAAAACTTCCTGTAGAGGGACTTTTTACCCAGACACTAGTGTGATTATAAAAAAAATATATAGGTCTGTTCAGTGGAAAACCTGTACAGTCAATTTTGCAGCAATCACATACCTCTGAAATGTAATTAAATCTATGTGTGTATGAAGTATTTAAGTAGTAGATACATCAGTTGTATTTTATGGTTGTTTTATAGTGGCTTCTGATATTTAAATTTGTTACTTAAAATAGAGTAGAAAAAAAAATCTAAGTGCCTTGTCTTCCCCATGTAAGCCATATGTTCCTGTGTTGTCTAAACTCAGTGGATGGTTAACAATATACAGACAGGCATTTATTGAGAAAAGTATCTTCTGTCTCTGTTATTACACTAATAAATGAAAAATATTTATTGAAACCTTAAAGACAGTAAGTCCTTCATGCCAGGAACATGGGATTTTATGGCCCATGGRAACATTCTGGATTTAAACCAGACTTCTTTACAACTTTCATATTGTGGGAAGACATCAATGTATATACAAAACAGTTCTCCACTCTGCAGTAATGCCTTGTTGGCTTCAACAATGCATGCAGTCAAAAAAACATTTCCTAACAGAATAATTTAAAATAATAATCGTAATAMAAAATAGACTTGAATCCCCATCAAATCTGCTATTGCTCACGAAGATACAGAATGCTGGAAATAATCTCTTGAGGCACAAGGTTAAGCACCACATCGAGCTTTATTTTCTAACAGAAAGCCCTCGCCCATTGTCAAGCTGTATAAATAATAGCACAGACAAAGAAATGCTCGGATGACAAGCCTTGCTCAGTTGTTTACCTCTGAACAGAAAGAAGTTAGAAACAAGATTTAAAGCCCCAGGAAGAAAAGCACAGGTAAACACCGGTCAGAGTGTAGCCTGTGACTCAGGTGACTGATTTTGTGAAAACCTTGCTGAAAACAGACCTTGCTCCCGATAACAAGTGTGATAAGCTGAACAGTGTTGAGCAGCTCATTAGGAGAGTCCCGAAAGCAGAGTGTATTTTTACTGTGAAAAGACGAGCGTAGCATATTGGCGGAGTGTCCCGGGAATGTACGGGGCACTGGGGTAGGTCGCTGCCACTGCGACCCACGTTTCTGCAGCTGGGACCCCCCAAACCTGACCTGTACCCGCCGCTGGGACCCCCCGAACCCGAGGTGCCGAGGTGTCCCYGTCGCCCGCCCGCGCCCAGCGGACCGGGAGCAGCCCGGGATGGGTGCGGGTCCCCGCTCGGCCCCCGCTGGGCTCCGGCAGCGCCCGCCCCGCAGCCCCGAGCCGGCACCGCAACGCTGGGGCTCGCGTGAGGCAGAGCGGGGCTGGGGAGGGACGCGGGGCGGTGCGGGGCGCGGACAACTGCCCCGGAGGAGCAGTCCGGCAGCAGCGGCGCGGCCAGCCCGGCGCAGCTCCCGCTCCGAAGTTTCCGCCGGCGCTTAGAGGGCGCCGGGGGCAGCGCGGGGCAGCCGAAGGGGCGGCGTCGCCGGGGGTCCCGCGGTCCCCGCGCCGGCGGGGCATAGTGCCGCCCGCGGCTCCTACCTTCCAGCACCGAGCAGAGTTTGTGCAGGGCCATTGTCTCCCGGCGGCGGCGGCGATCAGCGGCGCTCCATGGCCGCGGCGGTGCCCCCCGCGAGGGCGCTGTGCCCGCGGCTACGGMTCGGCCCCCGCCCGCCCGCGGCCATGCCCGGCGCCCCCGCGGGGCGCGCTCAGCCTCCGCCGCCCGAGCGCGGAGCCGCCGCCGCGCTCAGTCCCATCGAGAGCGGGGCGCGGCGGGCTCCGTCGAGGCTGGCCTGCCCCGGGGGGCTCCCCGCGCGGTGCTCCGAGCGCAGCCCGCCAGCTCCCAGCCCGACTGAAGCGACTGCTGCTAAATGAAGCTCATTTAAGATGTGAGGGGTGTTTGCCTGGATGAGCTGCTTGTACGCATGTGCCCGCCCCCGACGGAGCCCCGCAAGCAGCCACAGCCGCAGCCGGCGGGGCCGCTGTGCTCCTCCCGCTCGGCCGGGCACCGAGGCGGGGGTGGCGGCTTTGGGGCAGCACCCGTCCTCACCCCGTCCCTACGGGGAGCCGGGCTAGCCCCTTTGGAGCGCCGCGCCTCGGTTCTTCCAGCTCGGTCCCCTGCCGTGCCTCACGCCCCTGGCCCATCCTGCTCCCCGTCTGCCGGAATTCTCCCGTGTGCGGTGCTGGCCGCCCGGAGAGGGTCCGCCGTGGCGGAGAGAGCGATCTGTGCAGTCCCTCTCCAGGGCACGGTGGCTCGGATAACCCTGAATCCCGGCTGCCCGGCTTTGTCTGGGATCTGAGAGGGTCCTGGTGAGGTAAAAGGGACCCGGTTCCCTTTGGTCTTGTGTTGCTCCCCTTGGTCCCCTCGCTGGTGGCAGGAACTCGCGCGGCTCCGGCAGTGCGGCGTGCCCAGCTGCCTGCCTGGCTGCAGTGTGCTGCCTGCAGCTCCGGCGCCGGGAAGAGCCCATCACACGCTATTGTGCGGCTGTTGTTTGACAGGAATGACAGCTAAAATGGAGCTATTACTTTACAAGAAGTTAATAAAAAGGCGCACTTAGCCTGCCGCCTGCCCTGGCTCCCGTCCCTCTGGTTATCCATCACATCGGGTTAGCCTGTGAGGGGAGATGTTACTTAGGGAAAGGGCCTGAGGTGGAGGCAGGTGGCGATGTCGGGGGAAGGGTAGGGAGAGAGAGGCCCCGGCCAGCAGATCCCGCCGCGGGGACTGCGGTCCTGCCAAACCCCTCCGAGCTGCCGAGGGAGGTGCGTGAGGGCGAGAGCCGCGGCTGTGCCGGACAGCCGGGGGCACGGCTATGAAAGGCTGTAGTGCCCATARGCTACCTGCAAAATGATAGCAACACGGGAGTCCCTTAGAGATGCTTTCAAATCTCCCATAGGCAACACGGGTTGAAGAATCGCTGGGTATTTCCTACAGGATGTCTCCTCCGTGGAACTGMCGATTAGGCGAGGCTGAGATCTTTCGCCCAGGCTCCAGAAGTATTGAATCACGGAGTGTTTAAACCAGTGCGTGTTTRCAAAGCTTTGCGCAGGGCCAGGAGCGGTCCGGGCGCCCCCGGCCCGGCCCCGCAGGAGCTGCCGCGGAGGAGCCAACGGAGGAAGAAGCGTTCTCTRTTCCATTCAGGTCCTGCACTGCGATGCTCGGCTGCACCTCCAGGTGCCCCAAGCGCAACTCTGCTGTCCGAGCGCAGCACATTGTGGAAACAATGTGGAACCAGCCCACTCGCTAGACCCAACGGATTTTGCAAACTGTAAATTAAATGCGTAATTGCAATTTGCGAGTCCGTCTGCTTAAGGAGTTAGGGCAGATCAGCGTAGTGTCCAACACGAGCCTGCGAGGTGGAGCTCTGATTTCCTTGTGGTTTGGTGCYGTATGTTTGAATGTTAAATTCTTTCTACAATGTTCAAAGGTCAGCCTATCCTGTTAGAAAAGGTCATTCTCTTGCTTCAGATTATCTGTTAAATATTTCAGGSGCTTCAAGTCAGTGTGATTGTCAGTGAGCGCGAATTAAATGGAGGAGGGAGCGGAGCGGGGCGCTGCGGGGCGGSGGGCGGCAGCTCCTCCCGGACCCCCGGAGAGACCTCGCAGCAAAGGTCCTGAGCTTCTCTGGGTATTAAAGATCCATTTCAGTGTTGGAAGAAGCTTCATGAAGTATTAAGCTTGATGGTCTGGCAAAATCCCAAGTTACATAATTATATTATTCTACTTACTTGAATTGTCCTTTCAATTTCAAATAGAGATGATACAGTCCTCCTCAAAGCATAGTTTTTCCATGAATTGTTAAATAGCTGTTACATTCCAGCAATGGATAAAGCGATTTCTCTGTTCCCCTCTTAACCATATATTTATAGTAATGTGATGAAATGCTAAGTTCTATAGTGAAAACTCCTATGCATAAAGAAGTTCTCAGCAGATATATCTACATTGCATTATTTTCTTTATTAACAAAAATGTTTACTGTAGTAATACAAGAAAATTGTACTGTATCTGGGCATCACCCATAATTTTTTATCCTCTCTTCAAGTAGATAATTAAAATCTGACTGCTGTTGTGCAGATTGTTAGGAAACAGGGGGTTGCTTCYTTTATTTTTTGGAATGCACAGTATAGCTGATGGCAAAATTTGACTTGGATATTTTTATTACTTATGATGATTTAAGAAATGAGAACTGGCCTGATTCTCAGATCTCAGGCTGAATTTGCATTCAAGAGAATTATTTGTGTTCAATTGTCTCCCACCAAAGAGAGAGGAGAAAACCCATGTAATGCTGTATCTCAGTACAATTTTGGGTACTAATTGCAAATACCCAATCTGCTACAATCAATTTAACTGAAGAGCTGAACTTCAAACTTCTGGTTTGTCCATTAGAAGGYTGAACAGAGCTATTACACTTGGAGAAGTGAGCAGCTTTTCCAGCCTTTTCCCAGGGCTGTGTCAAAATGTCAGGGCAGGAGAGGAAGGGAGTAGCATCAATTTGTAGATTTGGGGCACATTCTGCCACTGGTCACTGCTGCTTTCAGAGACATTTCTCCCGTGGACATCCCTGCTGCTTGGTTTTAGCAGGAGTTCTTGTTCCAGGTGGTGCTTTCACTAGTGACAGGCCTGAAGAAGCTTTCAGTTCCCGTTTTCTGAGCCTGCACTTTGCAGGTTTCCAGGGAGGAAAATGCTCTTGCCACCGGGTCTAGCTGGCAGTAAGCTCAACTTAATTAAACTTGAGTTTGGGAGTTAAGAAAGGTTGAAGACAGCTTTTGGACAGGCAGCTGTGTATTGTTCTGATGCTCCATCAATCCTCATGATTGTTTTTGAATAGGAGTCGTTGAGGGAAGGCAGTGGCACTCATTCTGACGTAGGTAAACACCTGCATGAGCAGCTGATGAATGAGTCAGTCCCAACAGTGCTCTGCTGCAACTAAAGGCTTACATTTGTATYAGAACCGGGTTTGCCTCCTCCTTTAAACTTCCTTTGGCTTACTGTCCTGTGAGACATTTTAACTTCAATGTTATCTAAAATACTTTCTGCTCTTGAGTAGCAAACTGTATATCACAAACAGCCTTAGACCAGCAGCTACTTTGACATTATTTTTAAGAGGTTGTAAAAATATAGATTTTAACAGTGATTAATTATAAAAGGACATGGGAAGTTGATTTTAACTGTTCTGGTACTTGGTTTTATCAGTATGATTTAGGAGCACTTGATAAATCTTAATTGTATATAATTTCTAATTGRAAAATTATAGAAGGTGCAAGTGCCTCAGTATTGTATTATGATACAATTGTAATTGTATTATAATATGTAATACATTATCACACATAAATATGCACAGTTGGCTTTGTTATTTGCTACTGAGTAATGAACACTGTAAACTTTTGAATAGTCAGGAAGAAACTGATAGTCTCCAGAAAGCTTACAAAGCACTTCTCTATTTGGTAGGCAATATAATTKGATCTGTTAGAATAYACCTATAGACTCTTTTGGCTTAGGYTGAAGAATTCATTGATTTCAAAATTAGGTTATAATTGTTATGGATTGTATCATAGATRGGATCACATTTTTCACTAAAGTCAGAATTAATTATAAAAATAGTACTGTGTGGCTGATTGTTTTCAAAGTGACAGTGAGGGCAGTATTACCARTGCCTCAACAAATAGACCCTGTCCCCAGAATGGATAATAGGGTTACTAAAGCACCACAGCAATATGTCAGATTTAATTCCTCTACTGCTCTTGATTTAACATGCTTCTTTGAACMAAACATTTGCCCATGCCTTTAAAATTATTACTACTTATTTGCAAAGTATGAGATTATTCTAAGCATAATTTTATTTCCTGAATTAAAAAAAAATCTCATGGTTATTAACACCTTCAAAACTGACAGTTAGTGCTTTTACACTGTTGATTATAATGCAGCAGAAACTTATGGATTGACTTGTGCTCTATTGTGGTGTCATTCATTTGAAAGAAGTTATATACATCAATTACAATACATTGGTATCTATTTAGAATCAATATCTAATATTGGTGCAGGCTGGGGATCAATAGGCCAAGAGCAAACCTGCAGAGAGGGACCTGGGTGGGGGCAGCAAAGGGAATGGGGGGGATTCTGCCCCTCTCCCCCTCAGGTGAGASCCCACGGGCAGAGCTGCCCCAGCCCTGGACCAGCACAGGGAGGAGCTGGAGCTGCTGCAGAGAGCCCAGAGGAGGCAGCAGGGTGAGCAGAGGAATGGAGCAGCTCTGCTGGGAGGAAAGGCTGGGAGAGCTGGGATTGTTCAGCYTGGAAAAGAGAAGGCTTTGGGGTGACCTAATTGTGGCCTTGCTGTGCATGAAAGGAGCCTACCAAGAAATATGGAGAGAGACTACTGACAAGGGATGGAGTGACAGGACAAGGGGGAATGGCTTCACACTGACAAGGAGGAGGTTTACATTGGGTGTKAGGAAAAAATTCTTCCCTGTGAAGGTGATGAGGTCCTGGCACAGGTTYCCAGAGAAGCTGTGGCTGCCCCTGGATCCCTGGAAGTGTCCAAGGACAGTTTGAACAGGGCTTGAAGCAACCTGGGATAGTGGAAGGTGTCCTTGCCCATGGCAGAGAGATTGGAACTGGATGATCTTTCCATACCAAACTGCTCTGTGATTCTATAGAAGTCCTGAATTGACTTGGTGCATTTGTAGTGATTATTTGTCAGTTAACTGTAGCAAATATTTTTAATGTCTCTGTCTGTTAAGCACAATGGCCTCAGCACAGGAAGAATATCATACTACATAGAATATGCCTATTAATCTGTAGCAGAAAAGTTGGTTCTTTTGTTGGGGGATTATAGTGCATTAATGATAAATCTGGTAGGAAGATTCAGTCTTAAAGCTTCTCATGGAAAATGAGAACAAAGAAAGATGGAATTTCAACAGCCATCTGTCAGTTGGCCTGTCAACAGTATTTTTATATAGGTGAAATTTCACACCGAGGAAGCTTCCAATAGCATTTCTCACCAGGGCTGTGTTAAGAGTGGCTGCAGTTTGAAAATTTATGTAGCTCGAACTATTTCTCACTTCTCAGTTACTGTGATGATCACCTGGAACTACAACTTTCTAATTGATGCTGCTTTCTTAAACYTCCTGGGAGAAGGGCAATAACCTTACCCAAACATATGTTTAATGYTTATAGAATAGAGAACCAAAGTACAACATGAAACCTCTGACAACAGGTTTAACAATATTTAATATCTTAATTCAAAACAGTATGCATAGACTGTGTGAGCCATGCTACAAGTACTTAGAACCTGGGGTAAACTTTATTATATTGTATAYAGCGATGCAATGATGCATTGCTGAGCATGCAAAATACCTCAGAGCAAAAGATACCAAGCTCATTGTTCTGTGCAACAGCTTAAATGTCAGCATGAGGTTATTTTATTCCTAATTGCTTTTTCAAAAAACATAAGGAAGCTAATCTATGTGTATTATATTGTGATAGAGGGCTACAGTCAACTTTGCTGCCACAGTGCGTTGTGCATGTAGCATTATTCTCCAACCATCTGAAAAGGACAGAAAAATATATTGAACTTTATGTCCTCTTAATYATGAAATCTGTTCTTTGTTTTGCTGGTAGGAGCCAATTCTATCAGTGTGGTTTAGAAAGTCCAATAGCATTAAGTATTTCTCTAAAAAAGATATTCTTACCTTTTCATGAGAAAAATTGAAGGTGTGCATTAAGGAAATACTGTCCTGAATAACARCAGTAATGTGATATGAGAGTCTCTTCTGCTGGCCTCTGATCAGTACATACCCAGTGCAACTTCCCAGCTCAGGACACGCAGCTCTGACTCCTGGCTTGGTGCTGGTGTTCAGCACTGCCATGGGAACCCAGTGCCTGACTGGGACTTGGGGTGGGCACCCTCAGCTCAGCCTTAAACCTGTTCCCTCTTGCTTTGGGTGGCACTGCCAGGGACAGGCACCATCCCAGGCAAGTGCCAGACCCGAGCAGAGACCCACTGCACACCTGAGTGCCTTCAGCACCAACCCTTGCAGTTTGGTGAGAAGGGATGTTCTAGTTTATCAAACTGGATTAGGAATGCAAATTAACTAATGCAAAATTCATCATCTAAACTCATGTCAAATAAAAGCATGATTATTCTCAGAGATTCTTCCAGGATCCCAAGTACACTGAACAACTGTGACTTCATCACCATTTAMAATATTTAAAGTTGAGCAACTTGTCTTCTGTCATTACTACAGCCTTATGAAATTTGGGCATWGCTGTGTACATAGATAATGTGCATGATTTATTCTGAGTGTCCTATTACATTCTTAATTTATTCTTAGTATATCTCATCACTTGGCAATACATTTTAGGGTCTCAATCCTCAATCTCTTTCTACTCAAAAATGTTTCTTTTAACTTCTTGAAAAACAAAAMCAAATAAAAAAATCACATACCTTTCTGATGTAAAAAACTAGTTACCTTCATAAYGACTTTGGGCCTGTCTAAAATAAATGTGGTTATAGTTTAATTATAAAAGCAGTTTATGTAATACTGATACATTTTTATGRTTTTAATTTTTTAATGCCTTGTCTTGTCCCCAGAACTAGCACACATAAATACTGCATCTATCCCAGGATGATTGAACCAGCCTTACACTTCAGGTTGCTTTTGGTTCTCTTATTCCCAAGTTCTTTAACTATGGAACATATAAACAAAGAAAAATACAGAATACTTTACGTTAAGCACCATTTAATACAATCAAAATAATTAACGATTACGTCATCTGAGAAATTGCACAAATTTAATTTTCAGAAACCAGGTTGTTTGCAGGAATGAATAAAGGACAAGACCAATTCAAGTGGTACAAGGTATTCTGCTCGCTGAAATGCTACACTTGATTTACACAGCTTTCTTTCTAKCAAATATTACTAAAGAATTGGTACATAAACAATGGTACATGCAATCTGATCCCTTTACTAAGAAAAATAAATTTACAGTTCTGTTAAATAAAGGCCAAATGCTATTATATACAGTCTCTTAACTGAAAGGCCTTGTGAGACATTCAGGTCTAATTTTAATACTTYCAAAATAAATATCAGATAATGCAACATTTACAAATAACACACCAACAGTACTTTCATAGGAATAATTTTAAAAATCAGAATTTAGTCTTTCAATTAAGCAAATGAGTAGCAGCTCCTTCATAAATATTAAGGCATGTCACATAGCATCAAAATGGAACCGATGAGCCTCCTGTCGCTTCTCTCTGTCATCTGCTTTCTGAAAAATAATAATAAAAAAAACACTTTGTGGAATCTAGAGCAATGCTGTTACAGAAATGAGCTGTCAAGTGTCAAAGAATGGTTGATTTTTTTCAAGCCATTTGACAAAAGGCAAAAAAGCTTAGTAAAAGCCTCAACAATTAACTTTTAAATGATGTCAGTTTGAAAGTGCAATAATCTACACAAAATTTGCTTCTGCTGTTAATGCTCTGCTCTTGTAGTATTTATGACCCATTATTTTCTGTTATTTCTAACAATGCTTTTTAAAAGGAATAATTTAAACCTGAGGACTGTTTCCTGGTATGCATTTTGTCTACATTATAAATATAAGATGAAAATTACTCTGAAGTAACTGTAAATGTAATTTATGTTACACATATGAAGAATCTAATTTAAAAACACATTCTGTTAAATACAACTTTGGGCCAATATGGCAGTTCAACCAACAATTAACAGCACCWAGTAGACAAAAAATGTTCTCTTTTTTGTTTATATTATGAAAACATGAAGTAGGATGCATTTCCCTGCTTATTTATGCAGAACACACATTGACCTGCTGAAAGARTAGAATGGGTGGTGCTTTTCCAGTGCTTGGAAAGAAGCAGCAWATTTAAATTGGACCTATGGTCCATGTCATGTGTAAATCATGTCCTCTCCCACGTCTCCTATTGTGTGCTAAAGCACTCAACAGAAGATGGAAGCATTTCTTCAAGGATTTTTGAACACACAGTGCTAACTCCTTTAGAAAACAGTGTTTTTTCATGACAGACAGTATGTGTAAATCCCAGCATGAGAGAATTTGGCAAAGCAGATTGAAATGCTTTTTAGCTTGCACAGACCCAACTTCTTTCCTCCTTTTTTTTTTTTCATTTTTTTTATTTAAGGAGTAAAATGAAAAGCCTTTCCAGTAGGTGCTGTGTGGGCATTCAGTTTTGTGTCTCAGTTATAGAAATACACAACAATTGTGGCAGAAATCAGTGCTCGTCTTCTGCCATGGGAGTTCGTCATCTGCTTTGGCTCAAGGCCAAAGATTTCCTCATTACACAATGTTTACGTGTGATAGCAACTCCATTGCATGAACTATGGATTTGACTGCATTTTGTAGCAGCAGCAGAGCTGTCAGTGAGGTTTAAGATATATCAGTCTGGCTTTTTTGGCAGGGACTTTATCAGTGTCAGTAGTATTCCGGATGTCAAAAAAGGGGTGGGAAGGAGGGAGTGGCACACTCTTTCCTAAACTGAAAGGCTTGTCACATTGCACAAAATTTCATAGTCTCACTCAGAAAACAATTTTCACTCCATTTCTCAATGTTTCCTGAAAAAATTTCTGCTTCAAATTTGACAGTAACTGATACCCTGCTGGATAGAAYAAACCCTCTCCAGCAGTATTTCCATCATTGTGCAGTGTTTCCATGCCAGCCCCTCTACCCCAAAGCAAGTTAYCAAGAATGTGAATAAGGACTTTCAAGGACTGTAGCAAACGTACCAAGATTGTATTTGTTGTAAGATGAATAATGGTGCCAATTCATCCAAGTTCTCTTTCATTTGATGTATCAAAACTAAAAACTAGTAACTGAGATTTCAAAGCTTTTTTTTCTTCAATGCATTCAAAATTTCTAAGGCAAGACAGAGCAACACCTACCCCTAAATCCTACAGTTATCTCAGTACTATGATACTTGGCTGGCAGATGAGTGTGTAAGAACTATTGTAGACAAAAGGCTCCTGTTACTACTCATCTGCAGAGGTCAAAGTACTGGGTTTATTTAAACTGCTGAAGAAAACACTGCAGCTTCCATACACACACACCCTCTGGGGAAAGAAATGATTTTTAAGTGCCAGTTCATTTCCCCTTCTTTTCTTTGCTACAGGTACTCCAGAGATCTGCAAGGGGAAGTGGCATTTAGCCAGGACGGTATTTTTATGAGAGGATTGCTGAGAGACAGTAAACTAAGAACAAGCTTAGAAACAAGGAACTCTGGAGTTTAACTTTAAACATGTCAGTGATGCACAATACGGCCTTGGTGAACATTGTTATTTGTTCAGTACCTCAACAACTTCTAAAAACTGGGAAAGTAAAAATCCATAGGAATTAACACATGTTTATACAGTGGTCTGAAAATACACAAAATTTATCCAAATATTTGTGCCTATTTTGTGATGTTGGAGTTGGAAATGAGTTTACAAAATTACCAATACATCTCTTCATTCGCACACATTTGGGCCTTAAAACAACTCTAAAAGCACTCACCCTGGGCTGAGTGCTTCCTTAAACTACAATGCTTGAATTATTGTATAAAAACTGTTTTGAATGTTGCCATTAAATTTCCATTTCTCCATATGGAATTATACACAGTTAATCCTTCCCCAACTCAAAGTCCAAGTACCTTWTTAGCTGCTCTCATTTGCTAAAGATATGTTGGAGAGAGAATTAAACCCAGRCAGTGCCCAGCCCTGAGCTACACTGAGCAGTGCTTTCTTGGTACAGCAGGACATGCTAACCACAGCCATCAAAACCTTTGTATTTCTTTGCTTTGTGTATCTTATTCCCAGCTTTATTATTAGTTGGAAACTGTATTTAACTTTTTGAAGAGTGAGGATTGACAGAATAATAACATGTAAACATGAAGCATGCGCAAAGCTTATCTGAATGTTTAACAAGGTCATTTTATTTCCACAAGCACARAATAACAAACAGTTCTACCATGTCAAAATGTGCAGTAATTTTATTTGACAGCTAAGATTATGGTTTGGGTATATAGTAACATTTATTGGCAACTCTGCCAGTTGGGTATGATTGTGAACTGAGCATAGTTAAGAAAAATGGGAAYGCATTTCTTTTGTGACATGAAAGGCCCCTTTCAAAATGCTTCTTCAAATCAATGGATTTCTATACCCTGCATGTTTAATTCAGACCCACAGAGCAAAGCAGCCAATATGCACGATTGACTTCTATACATTCCTGAATGCTAATGTCAGTGCAACCAGCAAAGAGAGATTAAAAAAAGAGACTTTCTCCTTATTTATAGATTAGCAGCAGAACTCAAGATAAGTAAACTCAGTTTATGTTCCACTTTCCAAAACTTAAAACTGCAAAATGGAAAGCTCAGATATGAAACAAACATGTCTCAGTTGGAAATAACAGCTTAATGGAAAAAAAAAAGGAGCAGCAAGGACACGCTTAAGTGTCTTGGAGCTTAAATAAAACTAATGCCAATTTTTAAACTTGTGGTGAATACTGAATTAATATTTAACACTTTTTGGGACTTATTATGCTGCAGAAAAAAAATAGAAATAATCCCAATATACAGGTCTGTAAAATATTAGGGAGTGTTATAYAGTATAAAGAATATACAGAAATTATTCTAGTTAATTAAGCTTACCTTTTCTTGCCAGTGTAATATGCCAATTATTGCCAGGATGAAAACGCAGACACCAATTAAGGCTATAGCTGTTAGCAGTACAATGTTACTTGGGGTCAAATACAGCTTGGCACTCCAGCTACACAAAAGAAGAAAATCCACGGAAACATTAATACCCTTCATTAAGAWGCAGAAAACAGATTTAACTTACAAAGATGAAAGGAACATGTTACAGTATGACAGGTGACAACTTGGTCTACAGAAACTAGCAGCTCTATTTAGAGACTGAAGCTTAATGATGTTTACTTGGAAATGTATGGCTTAATATAATTATTTTCAAGTAATGCCATGTCTAAGTACAGTTTCTGTTTAACTTTTCATGAATGCTACGGATATCCTCAGGGAATGAGTTTTTTCTCATTAGGAGGTTTATTTTCTGCCCTTGCTTAGGACAAAGTAAAATGTGTAAGGAAACCTTTCACAGAAATGCCTGGGGCCTGGAGGAGCAGGGGGAAATAAGCCTGAAAGACTTTTCCTCCACATGAGAAGCTCCTCTTGGACAGGCTTATGGGTCCAGTTCTCTTGGCCTGAAGTTCACCCAGGGACAGCTGCAGTTCTACACAAGGTAACCATTGATTTTGGTTGAAGAKCAACAAAATTAAGCACTTTAAGGCTCCTGGAAGACATCTCTCAAATCCCCCAATTTTGTACAACAGGTTTSCTATCATGGGAAAGCTGTCAGCAGCAGGCTCTGTGTTTAGGCTCTCAGGAAATCACATACCTGTGTTTAAAAAAAAATTAAGAAGCTTTCATGATGAAATCTGATTTCTTCTGGGGATTCCATCCTCTACTATTCTACAATGTCCATAAACTCATTTACACAAAAGCAAAAATGGTTTTGGGATAGGATAACAGAAACTGCTTTGCATAACACATGCCTTTAAATACCTCAAGACTGTAACTAAATTTTCATCTGGCAGATGTTATTTCTGTGGTTGTTAATTAGTAACTCAAGCAGCACATCACTTCTCCACCGTTATTTGTTCTATAGCAAAATTAACTGCTGAACTGATGTCAGAATCATTTCTGCATGACAAACGCAACTGACCTCACTGGTAGATCAAGCGGCAAAACGCAGCTGGAATATYTGACTAATATTTTCTCTAATAGCAAAAAGAGAAACATGCTCTCTTTATGGGAGAAACATTTTAATTGCAAAGTGAATTCTGTGTTCAAGCTCTCATGCAAGCAACCCATTCACCTTTACTTAAAGCAAAACATTCCTGTAGCAACAGCTACYGCATTCAGAAGGGCTGAAGCAAAGCTTTTCTATGGAATTAGACAGAAATTACATGTTTGGTGAAACAAAAATGCTTAATTCAACCATTACCATACTYGTAATTTGTCACTGAGGATGTTGTTAAATCTAGCAAGTGTGTTATTATTTACAGGAGTGGAGCTGGTAATACATTTTGATTGTTTGTCTGAGCTGGTAATGGGTTTTGATTGTTTATGGGCACCATCTGAGAGCTGTGTRAATACCTGAGCAGCATTGTCAGCTCCAGCTCACAACTGACCCCCTGCCCTTGCTCTTCAAGTAACTTTCTATGCAAGGAACTATTTCCAAACCTACACACAATGCCTAATTGCAACTGTGTAGAAATGTAATTATGGGCAGTGCAAATCCAAATATGGTGTTACCTTCGAGGAACATTGTGAGGATAAGGAATGACTATAAGCTGGGAGTTTGGTATGATAGCTGTCCATTCCTGTTTTCTTATGGACTGAAAGAAAAACAAAGGCTGTYAATTCCTAACAAACCAACATACTTAAAAGCAAAGAAGTTCTCTATTGAAAGAAACAAAAGCAGAAATAAAAAAGTTGTGGATTTAAAAAAAAAAATAAGTGATTAATCCCTTATCTTTGTATAAACCTGTTATTCTGAAAGCTCCAAAATGCTTTGTTTGTAAAACCCACCYCCAAAAGTAAAAAGCAAAATAACTACTGCTGACATGAAACACAGCATCTGCTTTAAAAGTACAAAGCATAATAGGGAAAGAAGAAAAGAACTGATTCTACAAAGGAGGCAGGCAAAGTAATTATCCAAATCAGAACTTGGCCAATTTGAGTACCTCACTTTTTAAACGAGTACCATCAGATTCTTTCAAGACTGAGAACGGTRCAGACCCCACTTTTATGTTTCATGTGAAGATTATAAATCACAGTAATCTCTCCCCCATGACACTGACCATGGTTTTATCACCGAGGCAGAAGGGATTATGTGAGTCATAGCCTGGCCAGAGTGACCCCAGGAAAAAACTCTAGATACTGCAGTCCAGAATAATTGSACCCTCACATCTAACACCCATTTGCCCTACAAACAAGCACTACATACCTATGCTACCATTCATAGACAGTTTCAGTCATCTTTTGATTTTATTCTGGCTTCAGATCTTATACAACCCCCCAAAACCCARGCAAACTGGTTCTGTTGGGCAAACTTTTCTGCGTGCAAACTTCTTTGATATTCTCACTTCAGAAAATTTAAAAAAAAAAAATAGTGTCCTAGCAGTTTTTCTATCCAAACTCTCTTAGGAAAGGCAGCACCATGAATATTGGCATAAAAATGTCAACCAACCTTTTCTCCTAARGGCCGAGGGATGCCAACGTACAGGTGGTCGAGGAAGTTGGCGCTGCGGCCCAGGCCCAGCACGTTGTAGGGCAGCTGCAGAGCGAAATGTGCTGACTGGCTGAGCTGGCCAGCTGCAAGGAAATCAGAAAAGAAGCCCAAGTAGGTATTTTGGGAAAATAAACCAAGCAATTAAGCAATCCCCCAAACTACCAATTGTTATACATATACAGATTCCCCAGTTAGTAATAAAAATGTTTAAAAAATTTTAATCAATTGCATGATTATTTAATTCTTGAAAGCTCAATCCCACATTTCCAAACTACTTTTGACCACTCACTTGGAGAAAACCTTAAATGCTCTACATTTCTAGGTAAGACAATTATTTTGAGCACCATTTCTGTTAAACCAAATCTCCATTATTTGTTAGAAGTTGAGAAAAGTCAACTATCTGCATTTATTTTTACATGATTAGTGCTAAGTCTTTTGCCTCATTGATTTGCAAGATCAGACTCAACATGTGAAGGTTCACTTTAATTCCTGTCAGTGTTAATCAGTAATTATTACTGTGTCACAAAATTAGCTAAGTAAATTCTCATGAACAAATTTTCAAAGAATGAATTAATTTAATGAAAGCAGGATTGCAGTGGTTTCAAGTTAATAATAATTAAAGGAGAAACTGTAGGTGGAAAATAAGCTTCTTGGTTTCCTGAAAAGGCACTGGGGAAACAAACAAGTGTTGTAGCTATCAAAAAGTTCACTGGTATTCCATTTCCAAAGTATCCAGCTATTCCATTTAAATAAAACAATCTTGTAATCTTTTAATTTCTGGCCAACAGATTCAGATCCTGTGTGGATTCTTTATTTGTCAGCAAGTGAGCTGATTCCTCAGCAGGAATGGTATCAGCACCTCAGAAGCAGCACAGGGAATTCAGCCTTCACCAGATCAACAGGAATGAGTTCAAGGGGCACCTGACAGCCACAAGGGGTTTATGTGACCAACAGGAACAGCTTTTCACAGCGACAGGCTTTAGTCGGTATTGTTAGAGTGTCACTGGAGCACTGGGGCCCTGAACCTGTCCCTGCTTTGCTACTGACTTCTCTACCATCATCTTGGCTAAATTGCTTGATCTCCAGCTGTCAATATACAAACTGAAAATGAGAGGAATTCTTGAATTATTATGGAATATCTGAAACCTCCAGCTACCAACATACAAACAGTAAGGARCAAATTWGGTTTATTTAATTTGACTTGGTTATAGAAACAAACCAGATRAGTATTACTTGATCATGCTGTAACATTAAAAAGATTTGCTTTTAGCATTTGTTTCACTAATGCTCAATGTGGAAGGACTTTCCCCAAAAGAACAAGGTACTGCTGGAACATTGAAATGCTTTCAGAATAACTTTTGAGTGAAATATTTAGGATCATGAGAAGACTGCAACCAAGATCTTGCTTTTTTTCTTTCATCTTACAAATGAAATGAATGTCAACTAAATTAAAGGGAATAAAGGAAAATGTCATATACTGTGTGCAGTCAGCTTTAAAGAGGTTAGAGAGTCACATACTGCAGCTATATTCTTAAAGCACTGAATAATTTCATGGCTACTAACGCTGGTTCTTCTGCCTACTAAGATAAGGATARTGAAATCTTGTGCTTCAGGATGTAAACAGATCATTTGCAAAGGTCAGAAAGGAATGTTTTCTTCAACACAGCAGGCAGAAAATGTGCACTAACTTATTTTTTAATTTGCCTTTAAATTTGGAAGGTATTGGCTAAGCAGGTTCACAGCAYATAGAAGGTTCCAGTTTACACTAAAGCTGACTAAGCACAGATCTTTGAGACTTTCTTGCTTTCCTCAYCCTCTATCTATCATAAATTCTGTTTGATGCTTACTCAAAAGTTTCACTTAGAATTGCAACCAAATAATGAAGAATGATGGCTGCTCACCTGAGAAAAATAAAAGCCCCAAACAAGATGAAAAATGAAAAGAGAAATTACAGAGAGTACTGTCAACAGTTTATTGTCATTATCTGAAGTTCCCAGTCACTGGTAATTAATTTACTTATGTAAATATTTCAAATTTAATTTAAATAGCAGCCACAGCAATATGCCCTCTTGTAAAACTATCGGAAGCAGCTTTCTACTTAAAAAAAAAAAAATTGAAAATACTTTCGCATCTTCAAGGAGGAAAGTGGGATTTATTTATTACATTAAAACTGTTCTTTGGGCTTTTGGAAATCAATGCAGGCAAGATGGAGGAAGTGACTATTGCTTCACAGTTTGTTTTACTTCATCAGTAGAACTGTTACTATAAACGAGAATTAAAAAACCTTTTCCTGACCATGTTACACATCATTTCTTTTTAACACTACTTTTAAGATTATTCAACATTATGTCTTTTGCCTTAAGCTTCTTATTTMAAAAATGCTRTTTCAAAGCACACAGATATAATGGGCTATGGTACTGGTATCAGTGGTGTTTATATTCTTTTAAATCATAAATCAGTAAGTTTATTGCTTAAAAAAACCTTGGGCAGAATAAAATCCTCAACATTTTAGGACTTGGTTTTCCATGGTTTCAGCCTGTCAGACATCAAATTTGTAAGAAATAGCAAATGATGTTGAGCAGCCAAGCCTCAGAAGATTTTGCAGTTTGATATTCAGAAACCATTCTGGACATTTTGGAATCAATCTCCTTACCTCTGAAGTCTGGCACATGAAATTGGAAGCAATTCGTATCATTAACCTTTCTAAAGTCTTGTCTGAAAACCAGAGCCATGTGTTGTCTGCGACACATCCAGCACTTGTTCCTTTATACCTGAATTAAGTCATTTTCCTTCTGTTTCCATTATCCTGATGTAAACTTGCTGAAAGCTCAAGGGGAGCCTGCTCTACCCTGAGCTGAACTGAAATGTCCTCAACAGCTTTTTCAGGCTGAAGAATTTAACTTTATGAGGAGAAGGTGATTGCATTTACATGCAGAAGTAATGCATTCTTTTGTTTAAAGGGAACTGACAACTTGTGGTGCTGGATTTATGAACGGCCTCACTGAACCTACAGAAATAGATGCACAATACTGATAGTGTTCAATCAGTTTAAATAAACTTATTTTGTGAAATAATAGAGCAGAACATACAGGATCACTACACAGAACWTAAAGACCAATGGAAAATCTGATTTCAAACTTGTGCTTTCTRAAGCACAGGGGAAGCTGTGTCATTTGTAATGCCCAAATATCCAAGTTTGGGTAATATTGCAAGCAATGCTACAAGTTAAAATAAGTTTTCTAAACAAAAGCAAGTTATACAGAGAAAATATTAGCAGGCTACGCTCCTACCTACAGCAACCAGAAAATCCTTCTTAATAGAATTCAGCTATTCAATTATTAAATTATTCCAGCTTGCTCCATGAATACACTCTTCTTTCTGCGTAATGGAATTCGACACAATGAACCTTGCAGTGTCAAATGGCCATTGAAAATAAGCTTATTTTGCCTTTTTTTCTGGTACATATTGCAATGTTTATGTTTAAATTCATGACTATAATAGCTGCTAGACATTTGTGTTCACCTCACAATTCAATTTAGTTAAACAGCAGGAGAACTCAATGCAACAACAGGGAAGAGTAAGCAGATTTCAAAAAACCAGAAGGGCACGACTTCACAGCATGTGAAAGGTCATTCTGCCATGGAAGGTTTAAAACAAAACAAAGCAAAACCAGCAAAATGAAAGAGCTCTGGAATGAGAGCTGCAAAGGCCATCAGTTCACACAGCTTCACTCACACAGATGCTTAAACAAATTATGACTTGATCCATGTGAGCCATTCAGTGAAGCTACTCTTATCACCTTCCTATGGATATGGAGCTTTGGGGAAGCCTTAAACATTTACTGCCACTTGTTYCTGGCCCACAGAATTAATATGTTTGCTAGATACAGGCTGCAAGTGTGAGCCTATTTATTTCAAACTCTATCAGCATASTTTTACTTCAGGAGAGAAAATTCAGATGTGCGTCGCACAGGCTGAAACACAGAATATATTCTCCCAATAAAAGCCTGGAAATGTCTAGGTAGAGCTGCAAATTCAGGCTGACACTCATACGTAATTGTGGGATCTCCTTAAAAATAAGAACTCCAAAAGAAAACGGAGAAGGCAGGCTTGCAGGACATGGATCAGAAAGCATGACTTAAATTTGAGTTTGTGCGCTTATCCCAGATTTACACTGAATCTGGTCTGATCTCAAGCATGAAATTCCTTAAATATTTGAAGAAGCTGCTGCAGCTGATTTTCCTCTCAGGAAGAGAAGGTCTGTGGAGATATTAACTGCAGATGTAAGGCCCAGAACTTCTCAATTCTAATGCCCTTGTTAGCAATTGCTATTCCTTGTACCTAATTTAACAGGATTTCTTGTTGGAAGATTACAAGTGAATTGAGCAATGTGTAAGTAAAAGCACAGAATACATGCTAATTATTATTCTGCTATCTTTTAACAACATACTGGAATGTTAATAGGAGACAGAACAATTCTAACAATGTTTTTTAAAAACCCCCTCATAATTATGCAAATTTCCTGTAGTTAAGGCTTGGCAGATCAAAGAACCTTAAAATGAATTAGATAAGGACAGCCATCTGGGCCTTTTTATTTTGCTCTTTGCAGGAATATTGCCTACGTGAAAGATGCCATAACTCACAAGTGAAGTCCTGCAGAATTTCAGAGACCAGAAGCAGACTGGGGGCCATGGATTTGAGTACTTCATGATTTACTGAAGCCCAGGGCTGGAGGAATAACCAAAGGTGACTGGTAGYTGGTCCAGCCAACAACTGCTCCCCTACTGAGAGCAGCATAAAGGCAATAAAATACAGCAGCTGACTTTGGAGGGGGGGGACACAAGGGAATGGGGAGTTCTGCTTTCATCAGAAAAAGAACTATGTTTTTACTCATTTTACTTCTTGGGAAAGGGATTTATTATTTAAAAATTTTGATTAGCTCATTACTCCTTTCAGATAATTATAAGCTTCAAATATGGATTATCCCATAATATATAAGGAAGGCAAATATGTTGATGATAATTAGTTTTAAAATAGCATATTGATGCTATACTAATAAAAGCTTAATGTGAAAAAGATATTTTGTATGTTTATACATGGCCCAAAAATGCCATGGGGGTTTGGTATTGCCTACCAGTACACATAAAAAACATTGCTTGATGATTTCTTGATAGTCAGATAGAAGAGGATTGTGGTGTAATGGGCTGTTTTTCAAGATAACAACCTGTAGGCCAGTAATTCCAGTTAGAACGTTTAGTGACTCTTACACATAACACTTGCAGGAGAAAGCCTAGCTACAAACTTAATGTAATACYCTCAGAAAACATGACTTTGAAAAGTTCTTGCAGGAATTATACAGACTCAAAAAAAATCTATTAACTTATTAGAGTTGAGAAACTGATCAAAGACAGCATTAGAAAATTCCCTGTAGCAATACTGCTGGGGTCATAAATGCACTTGGAATTCATTACTGTTATTTCATAATGTCAGAACAGAAAAGGAAATTCATCATGCCTGGACTCTGTTAGGTTTTTATTATTGTAAATATGGTAGCTGTGAAGGGAATATAGCAGTATTAAATCACATTTGATAACTGGTTCCTAGAGTAAATTGTAAAAACACTGCATTTCTAGAAGAACTGTCCCCCCAAACCCAGACAAACAAACAACAAAGCCACAGCCAACTAAACTCAGCAAGCCCTAAAGAAAATGTTTATGAAAAATACATTTGCTTTTGTTCTTGGAAGAGAGAAACAGGAAAAAAATTAGGAAAATGATACATGAAATATGTCCAAATCTTAAGCAAGTTTTATTCCACCTATCTGTAAGCTATATGCATTGTTCCATGACACAGAAGAAGAAAAATATCCTTATTTAAGCATGTACAAATACAGAAATGTCAGAGTATCAAGACATATTTTTGCAGCTATCTGGTTTGTATTTSAGGATATTTCATCTTTCTCTTTAATTTTTCTCAGATGGAATTAACAGTCCTGACCCACTACTGGTGGTGAGAGCATTGCCAATGACTCAGATTGATTCAGGACCTGAATGTGTCAGCACCCTAAATGACTGCTTTTATTCTGTAGTGTTCTACAGAATATTGACTAACCAGTGAACTACTGAAACCTTTTTATTTAAAACTTGAGGTTAATTTGAAATGAGACTGGAGTGACAGGTGCACATGTCTGCACTTACAGACCTTCATACTCTGATCATGTTCAGTTTGTGAGTTTGGGATTTTCTTCCTAAACAAGAAGTGAGTCCATGATARTGCTGAGATTAGCAGTCATGAATGAGAATAATAAACCACTYTGTACAGGGTCCTGTGTTTTCTGGGATCCACTAGTACACACCTGGGAAGGCAGCATAAACCCCAGGATATTCCAGCATCAGGCATGGCTTRGACCATGGCTTAGTGGATTATCCTCTCTTTACCTGCTTTGTTTTAGGATTCCTGCAAACTGTGCCATCTGCCCCATCTCAGGCCATTAAACCTTTGATTACAATTCAAGTTGCACCAGCAACTTCCCCTTGACTTTGATCCTGTTACCTAATGACTGATCCATCCCTTGGAGTTCTGTATTACCTGTAAGGACACAGGCATTCCCTCCCCAGCTTCCTCAGGCTACTCAGGATTTGATTTTGTTAGCTGCCACTTGTAGTGAACAACTCCAGACAAATACATCCTGTGTGTACTCAATATTATCCTGATCTTTGTCATCTCTAGGACTGCATTCAGCTGTTCCAGGGCTGCTGTTTCTTAACCCATAAGTGCTCAAAAGCAATTAGAAGCTTTGCTGTTTCACAAACTGATATTTTATCCAATATTTTTTCAGACAGAGCAACTGTTTAAACCCAACTGGCACGGGACAGATGAATAAACAATGCAATTTCACTGTTTRTAATAAAAATGCAATCTGTAAAGAAGGAAGAGAACGTTGGGGGGTTTGGCACAGTAAACTGAAGGCACCACTGGAACTCCCATTTCCCCTGTTACCTTTCCAACTCTTTAGGCTGCTGAGAAGCACAAACACAGACAGACCGTGCCTTGGGTATTCTCCCAGYGAGTTTCTCTTACCTGAGCCATTCTTCAGGTACCCATTTGCATCCACAGTGGTGTACATGATGTAAGGACCAGGCTGATTAACTCCAAAGGGCTACAGGGTAGAAAAAAACATAAGAAAAAGGCAGGCAAAATTTTAGGAACTGACAAAGCTATAGTAATTAAAGAGTAAGCTGAAGAAAAATTTTTCTATATTAATAATTTATTTTGCATATTATTACTTCAAAATCTTGTAACTGTTTTGGTCATTATGTGGAAATCAGTTTTCAAAATCAGGGTAATCAACTGGCTCTGTAATGTTTAGGCTCCCATGAAGAAAGCAGTACTATTCAGTCCTCTGGCAAAAGGTTTAATGTTTCCTTGGAAGATATAAGTAAAATAGAAAAACCCTAAAAATTTAAAGAAATAACTGCTTGTTCTGAAAAAGCAGAACTCATGATATTGAGAGAATGCACTGTCTTGATGATATTTCTGAATTGAAAAATACTGCACAAATTCCATCCTTTTTATCATTATTTAGCAGTGTTTCATTTAATTAATGAAACKGATTGAACAGTTACTTGTTGGGTATTGGAATCTATTTTAACATAGAAGTAAACATCAAAGTAGAGTGATGAGGAAAAATAAAACAAAAATCCAAGGAAGTTGTGTATTATTGAGTGATGAACCATAACAAATGCACCTAATTAAGAAAGGGTGAGGAAGGGAGAGATGAGGGACAACAGTAGGAATAGATTTTAAAGAAACATTTCCTTTCYCTTTTCCAGTGCTGAATTTAAGCTGATATTAGGGCATCAAACTAAGAGCTTTCAAGTAAGTTACAGAAGGAACACTAAAAGAGATGATGACAGGTTCCACACCATGCCTCAAAAAAGTAAGTTTAAACCATAAGAGTAACTGGTAATGATGACAATGAGATCAAAGCCTGAAAATAATAATTGATTAAAATGAAAAGGAGACCACCAAGGTGATGCTRATGCAGATCAATGAAAGATGAGTGAATAAGGTGARATTGAAATTGCTTTTTGTGCCACYTATCTGTACTCTGGCATAATGTACTTTATGTTACTTTCTGAGAGAGAACTTCTATTACAATGGAGGCAATAGTGTTTCAGTGATCTCGATAATGAAATGCTCACCAACATCTGCCGTGAAGATTTGCTTTATAAACCCCCTACTTTTGTAATTAAGTTAATGATACTATCACACCTCATTATTTTATAAGAGAAATTAAATCCCATGTCTCAAAATAGGCTTGAAGCAAAAGTTAGCCCCAYTGGAAGCAGCTTTTCTATTTTCAACTCAAAATTAAATGCAATATTGTTGCAGACCTAAAGTGCTACTGCTACCTCTGATTCCTCTAAGAAGCTCTTTCAGGCCAACTTTCACTGTGAACATTGCTAAACAATTTGCTAATTGGCAGTTTGGTAGGTGAGTTGCAGGATCTCTGGAGATCAATAAAACAATCTAAACAGAACACAGCACATRTAGGTGGAGCTGCCTGCAGAATCCTCAGAGCCCAGTGCCCTTCCTGCCTTGGCTGAAGAAATGGCTCCAGGGCTGGATCTGCCCCACAATCAGTTTTGCCTGGACTTTCTAAGAGTCCAARCCAAGACTTTTCACAATTCACAGTTTGGGCACCCAAGTTCCTCTTTTCTCTGGTATATCCCAGCCCCCAGTGCTGGGTAACAAAGCTCCTGCACCATCAGCCAATCGAGTCCAGCTCTGAGAAGCAGCTGCCCAAAGTTATGAGACTCACAGAGGCACAACTTGGCCAGCCATGATTTGGATTATGCATTCTTCCAGTCAGTAACTCATCACATGTTGAGAGTTTTTGGTATAATTAGACTGCAGTTTATTTGAAGCTAAATACTAAACAAAGCCATAGTTACACTTACTGTTATCTTCCGAGGACAGTCGTTAGAACAGAGGCCGCTGAGAACTGCAAGGACAAAARATCAGCTGTAGTGTTTATGTTCACAAAACATCTTAGAAGCACCACCTTTGAAATGTGGTAAAGTTTAGTGATAGTGTCAGGTAGCCATTGAAACACAAAGAAAATAAATGTCTTTCCTGTGATTTATGTTAGTGTAYAACATTTCCTAACCTGCTGGAAGCATACTTGGCAGAAATTCATCACACTGTTTTATCCYACCTCACACTGGTTAGCCAGCTTCAAAAAGAGAGATTTGCCAGTTAGAAAAATTCCAAATTAAAACATTTTAAAAATAGTGAACTWTACATTTCATTCATTATTCTTCACTTCTAACCATTTAAAATACTGGCAGAGATTCAGCTTTACTGTTGTAACTGATAGAAAGATAAAGGCTCTTCCTTCTATACAAGGCATCATTTTGGAACTTGATTTAAAGCAATTCACAAAAGCTGTAAGAAACAAAAATCTCATTGCCCACTTATTCTATTAAATCAAAAGTATGATAAGCAGATGTATATAATGCTACTTAATATCTCAAGCCTGTGACAGTTGTTYCAATTATTTAAAACTTACTAGTTTGAAAAATCAGTTACATTCAGAAATCTCTGTTAAAAACCCAAATGAGGGACAGTGAAAGCCATCTGTTCTGTAAGCCAGGACATCCTGTCACACTGAGCATTAGAACAAAACAACAAAACCCACACATATACAATAATCCAAGGTACCATTCTGATGCAAAATTTGGACTTCTAATGACAACAGTTTGGTTGAGCAGCAGGCCAGTAATGGCTATGGCAGGAAAGAGGAAACACACCAGGTACTGAAGCCAAGAAAAAACATTACTTCTACATGAATTATGGTACCCCAAAGCAAGTGTGGCAGACAGAAAAGGATGATTTGGACCAGATTTGAGGGCAGGTTATCCTAACCATCAAGAGGCTTTTAAAGCATTTTCCATGTTCTTTAAGGGTCCTCAGAGTTAAGGGGTACAAAAGGGTACAAAGTGTTTGGGACCAGGCAGATAGTGAAAGGTGCATGTGAAGATGTTCACAGTCTGATTAGAAATCATTCCCTAGGTGAGTCGGAAATGGCACTGCTCTAGTCAAGGAATTTTTCTAATAATTTGTGTGTGAATATTAACAACTGACAAGATTCTTAAATATTCAGTCTTTGCTTGTGATTTCAAAATGTTGAAATTTCTAAATACAGCAAGATCTAATATTTTATACAGTCAAAACCCCCAAAAATCTGGACAGTGAAGCAAACATGTGGCAAAGCAGAATTTGAAGACTACATGCATCTACAAATAGACTTTTAAAGCTACAAGTTTATTTTATCTGTTACACATTGGTGACTGTGCAAGTGGAACCAGCTCTTCCCATTTTSATGCAAAAGGACACACTGAAATTTGCTGTTCAGTTCCACTCCTGGAACAAATTACCTGACCAAGTACATTTGACATCAGTTGTAATGAGCAAAGCTGTTCTCATTGTCCATATGCCAAATAAATGCACACAATGCATTTATTGATATACTAACTCACACAAAGCACATTTTGTTAGAAAYACTTTCCCCTGTATCACAGTAAAAACATTTTTAGACACTCATTAATTCCCATTTCCTGGGGTTTCTATGCAAAACTACTCACACTCTAAAAGRGTGCTAAAAAAAGGCTTGCCCCAGTTTTTAAGATAGATTTACACAGAGTGAATCAAAAAGCATGCTGCAAATTACTCCCTTCCCCATTAAAATATCACACAATTCTGATATGGCTTTGTAAAATATTAGGTTTTTTCAGACGATTGTCTGCATGCTTTTGTGAATTACACTACATATATATGGTGTATTATTTAATTAGTATTATGTATGGTATTATTTAAAAGAAGGCTGCCATCAACATGATAAATTATTAAACACTATCTCAATGGGAACACAGTTCAGGCTATGGACAAAGTTAGAATTGCATCAGCCCCCAGCAGTAGCTGCAGTTCTGTTCTCTTGTGGTTGCAGAAGGTGTGTTTTACAGAGTTAGATGATTTAAGTAACATGCAGGCAAACACAATTTTTGAAGGTGAACCTCTAGCTGTTGCTATTGAGCTTTGTCCTCATAGGCTCCCATACAGCCTMATTTTTCACTTTTCTCAAGAAATCAAGCAAGACAGGCAAGGAATGAGCTCAAAGCTCAACACCTTTGCAGTTGAAGAGCACAGCAGGGCATGCAGTTAAAAAACCTAATTATGAATATCCTAATCTACCTCAAGYCTTTTAAACCAACTCTCATTAATTCACACACCCTGGCCATGTTCACAGCCACTCTGTGCTCTCAGGGTAAGGTGTGGGTTGTGCCATGTGCTTCTGGGCTGGAAACACAGAACTGACTCACACAGGGATGCAAAATGAGCAGATCATGCAGTGTAAGCAAAACACACCATGCCAGGAGTCCCTGAAATGAAATCAGCCCATTCTGGAGGCAACTATGCCTCGCTCCCACAAGACACACAAGAACTCCAGCAAGCAGGTTTCACACGGTAGAGGTACAGAACTTTACCATAACGTTTTCATATGTTCAAATAYTTACATTCTTCTGAACATTACACAYTGGTAACTTACCAATAACTTTAACAAAATAGGCATCTGCTTCAAAGTTATTTTTCAATGTATGGATAGCAAAGTCCTTGTTGGAGTAGCCTTTGCTTAGCACAATGATATCCAAGATTCCCTAGAGGAAAAAAAAACCCAAGTTTACATTAGAATGCATATTTACTCTTGGGAAAAAATGCTGTGCAGGGMAGTTTTGCTGCTAGTTYGAATATGTTTCCAATGTTAYRAATGTAATCCTAATCAACTGGGGASRGRCAGGGCCATCCCCAGCTGAGCAGCACAATCCAAAGCTGCACAGCCAGGGTTTGTGCAGGGCACAGGGACAGGCACAGCCACACACAGACCCTGTYTGCTGGGCTGGGAGCTGCACTTACGTCCTCATAGATGTCAAAGAAGGTCGCTACCACGGCGTCCTTGATCTGATTGAGATCTGAGAGCTCCCAGAACACCTTGAACATGCGTCGCACGCTCTTGCAGCTCATGTTGTTGCACGGGACGTTTTCTAGTAAAAATGCTTGCTGGTTGCTGCAAAACATATATATATATAAATAAATATACAAACCAACTTAAAGTCTAAATTACAGGAAGTTTAAAAAGTATTGTAATTACATAGTTTAAGTGCTCTGGAGTTAAATGTAATAGAAACACAGCTAGTAGCCACTAGATACTTGAAAAATCCATAAATACTTCTGTGTACTTTACAGACAGAATTACAGTCATTATCACACCTGACTTAAAACAATGGATAACTGTTAACCAAATAAATGGATCCAAATCAACAGGAATAACTTAATTAACCATCCAGTCAAAGGACTGAACGTATCCTTACTTTATTCTGAAATAATACAAATGAACTTATCTGCCATTTTCCTTAATCCTTCCACAGTCCTTCACCTTAAACACTATTTAAAACGTGTCCATGCTTTTTCATTATTTCATGACAGCTTCTTCCCACCCCAGCTCTGATAATAATTTTTCTTATACACTGCATATTAGAAGAAAATTTAAGATTAGAACCAAGATTTATTTGTATGTGTTCCCCTGTTTCAAGCAAAATATAAAACACAAAATCCAACCTGCTAGCACAGTAAAAATAGGGCAAGACAAACCAAATTGGGCACTTGCTGACATGTAACACAAAGACAGCCTGCAACACTAAACAAGAAMCAAGGAAACCAGAGTACCAGGGCTAGTGTAGAAACATTTCCYTTCTAAGGAGTTATCCAATAGGTGCCTGTGACTCACTAGGAGCTACAAGGTTCCCATTCTCCCTGGTAATGTATCAGTGTTTCTGGAACTGTGAAAACCTCACATTTCACCAGAGTCCCAACCCTTCAGGCAGGTTTGTATCCTGGGAGCCCGCTAGAATCCTTCACTGCCTCGCCAATGGAAACAGATGAAGTTTCCTCCTCTCCTTCTGGGGACAGAGCCAGGAGCCAGAGCAGTGTTCTGTAAAGGCAGCTCAGCTGTCAGAGCCCAGGGCAGCAGGCAGAACCATGTCCTCAGTGTGACCCTGAACACGCTGCTGGCTGCGTGGGGCAGAGAGGTGCTTTGTGTGTCTTAGCAGCATCCAGGATACACAGGCACACACAGGAACTTCTCCTTAGGCAAATCACTGAATCAACCTGTGGCCAAAAGGAAATGAGGTCATCTGCAATATTTAAGGTTTTGCACTATCTGTATCTGAGAMCTCATAATCACAACTTGAAATTCTTAAGTGCTCACATTCATTTCATGTGTTACCTAAGTATTGTACCAGAATAGCCGGCTACAAGGTAAGGTAACAAGCTGAGCCAAGCAGGTTGTTTAAATTTCTCTTTTTCATCATCTCAACATGGTTTGTTTTTTTTTTTTTAATTTGGATGAACTTTTCTAAAGACTCTTTCAGTTCAGATTTTTCTAAACTGTCAGAAATTACTTAGATGATAATTATTTGAAAGACAAATGACAGGCTTGCATTACACTYTGCACACTGCTCAAATCTAAGCTAGAAGCCTTGTGAATGGATAGACACAAGAGTTTATTTACTACCAGAACCTTTTTTATTTTCTTTCCTTGCAACTGAGAAAAAAGAAAAACATGAATCAAAGTGGCACTGAGTATGGAAAAGCCACTTTCCTTCACCCTTCTGTATCTACAAAAGAAACATAAGACAAACAGCAGGAAGACAAAAGCAATCTCAAACCCTAGACAGATGCTGAAGACCCAAGAAGTGCACYGTGGGAGAGCTCTCTTGCAAAGGAAATGAATAAATTCATAGATGTAGCATTCCCTGCCACATGTGTTGCATCTCAGCCCAGGAGGAGGAAATGTTGCTGTGCAGAGGGGAGAGAACCTGCTATTCACTGCCTTCCCAGCTGCTCAAATCTTCCCTGCAAGAACACTTGACATCTGGATTTGGCCTGTGAGCTGCCAGTTGAATCCTTGTATGATTTACACTGTCATAGACAAACAGCCCTAGAACTGAATTATCTACTTCCRTGTTTCATTTCTCCTGCATACTATAATAAATAAGTGCAAGCTTATGACCTTCCTATAATTTTAAACCAAATTTTGAAGATTTCTCATCAAAAAGAATTTCCCTGCAATAAAGATAATAATCTGCAYCCTTAAAATGACAAAGCAAAGTCCTTGAAGGCCTATAAAGACAGGCACTTCTGCAATGGTAAAACCTAAAAGAATCAATGCGAAAGTGCTCTATAAAGTGTAACAGTCAATACCAAACAATTCAGCTTCAATGCTACAAGAGACAGAGCACAAGAGCTCTGAACCAAGACCAGCCTGTTGCCCTTAACATGCCATTTGCAGCACTTCAAATATTGAGCTGCATGAACTCATCCACAGTTGCAGTTAAATCATGTACCACTGCTTACATAACTTTATTCCAAAGTATATTATATTTGGAACCTTCTGACCAAAGTCATCTATGCAGAAAGGTAAATTAAAAAAGGCTGAATAGCTAAGAAAGATTGAAGACTTAGTTTTATTTTAACATATTCCTTTGCAATTAGAATTAAATATTTACTGCTAATTTCATACATCTCTCATGCTGTCAGTTTTAGGCTAGTTCATTACAGTAATTCCAGGGACATCTAAATTACCAGTATCTTACTCCAGACATTCAGAATAATTGAATTTGCCTCTGGTTTTTTAGATTTGTTCAATTACAAGGTGCTCATCAATCCTTCATTTAAAAGAAGTCCTCTATTCAACCTTCCTTCTGACAAGTGACAACTAATAATGATTTAGGAAGAGATAATTTGGTCAAATCAGAGTCCTTTCATATAAAGGATTAATACATACACATTAATTTAAAACTGAGCATGAACACCTCAAAAACTTTTAAGTATGATAGACTTCTAGAAAGTTTTKCATTCAGCTTTCCATATCCAGCTGTTTTTTTATTTCCAAGTTTCAGTCTTCACTGTTATCACCAGTGTCAGAGATAACGTATTTCCAACTTGACCAGTGAAAAGCATTCCCTTTGAATAAAAATGAAATTGAAAGACTTAGATTACATATTTGCAATGCAAGATGCCAATTACTAGCATCTAATTGGAAACAATTGTTAAACAAAATTCATTTCATCTAATTAGATGGGAGAAAGCTGTTGATAAACTCACATGCAGTGCTTACACTTCCAATGTCACCGGAGTCAATTTAAAATCAGCATGTGAAAAAATGAGTTCATTTAGGAGGTACAGCTGAACCAATTAATAACKACTGATACAATGCCTTCACCTATTATTATTCTATATACACACACCATTTCTAATACTGATTTCATGTATGTATCTAACCTGAAGAAAAACCTGTGGACTTGAATTCTAATGTGCAGGTTTTGACTCGAGTGAGAAGTTAGAAGGATTCAGACTGAACAGATAAATACATAAGGATCTACAGTGAATTTAGCACCTTCACATGCTGGAAATTATTGAGTCTTAATAAAGGCTCAAAAGGTTCAACTCCCACAACACTTGCAACCACAAGTGAGATTCCCTTTTGTTATTTCTGCTAAGGAATGTCTCCACATTATCAGAATATTACATTGTAACTTGAAATCAAAGGGTTATGGCAGGAGATGAAACAGCAGAATCCTAGAACAGCTCTGGCAATACTTGAAGCTATTGATCCTTTTTCTGACTTGCCCACTGGGCAGGACAGTAAACCAACATTATGCCCAACTATGGTATTTTTGTTTCAGTCTTTCATAGGGATTTGTAAGGATTTGATCTGAAAGCATTTTCCTGAATTGTGATGGAAGCATATAATTGATTTTAATCCTTTTCTTCCATTATCATGTATTGGTATAGTTTCAGATGAACACAATTTTTTCTGCCTCCTTTAATTTCTTTATGTTACAGGCAGCAAGTAGAAATCAGGCTTCCTAAACGATGGCACAGATTGAGGTCAAGAGTTTACAAAAATGCTTTTATCATTTAATCACAGTAATCAATCACTGAAATTAGATCTGTAGATGTAGCATGAAAGGCTTCASAGAAAGAAATAAACAGCTTGATCCAGAAGTGTTTAAAATTGATTAAATAAGGTTTTCATTTTAATTTGCTCTAATTTAAGGACAGCTTTTAATTTAATTCCCACACTGTTTTAATTCTCTCCAATCAGTGACCCAGTTACACGTTTTAAAAGGAAGTATTTGCTTAAGTCTCTCACAATCAATGAATTAATATTGAATGTGACACTCCATAGTGAGTGCAAAAAAAGTGACTTTTGTTCCCATCCCAAAGTACAAGGCATGTTTCTATTAGTCTTCTAGAAATACTTGATATATACAATGCTAACGTGCAATGTATTTCTTGATTTTCAGGTTACTTACTCTATTTTTGCCAGAATTCTCAGCTTTCTGAGCCTCCCTTTTAATAGCTGTCACATCATCCACCAGTACCTTCAGTCCTTATGCCTTACTGTGTCACTCAACTTTGATGTCAAGTTTAAAAATAATTTTAAATGCACTCAATTGAATAAGCAAACGAATTCAGAAGCAAGGAGAACAAAGGTGTATCGCAGTATTTCATTGCAACAAGACACAGGTGACTTCTGGGCTTCTGCAGGAGTAACTATTTACAAACTGTTTAATGATTTTACATTGCTATAATTACACACCAGCCAGAGGACACAGGCTCCTAAGAATCTTAAAACAGTTTCAATACATTTCTGAACTCCATAAACACTCACACAGCCCTTGTGAAGTGTACCAGCYATCAGGATACATGACTACAGCTCAAACCACAAGATTTCTGAGGCTTAAGCAAAAGCAAGGGCAGCAACTTCACAGTTGTGATGTCACTGTGCTCCTTTGGCAAAGGGAAGGCTGGTTCCAGTTTGCTCTCTAATCTGTCTGCAGCCTTTATCCAATGAGTGCTGAACAGAAGATGTGAACTCCCAGCTGAGGAAAGTCTGGAGTGAAACACCTGATATTCAGGGCCTGAGTGCTTTAACTTTGCCTGGCAAGCTCTGGGCAGTAACAGCATCACCTCCCTCTCGTCTGCCGTGTCTGAATAGAAACAGCTGCTCTGCTGTTATTTTAAGGCTCAGAGGTACAGACAGAGCTCAGCTGCTCCCAGCCTTGTCATGAATCACATCATGTAGGCTGAACACAGGCACGCTACTCTTCAAACTGGGTCAGTTTTAGGTGTGTGTCACTATCTGAAGAACTCTAACACAAAAATGTCAGCGTGTGACTCCATGTTTAGGCAGCCACTAGCAGACCTGAATTGACTTCTTGGACTTCAACACCAAATTCTCTAACTGTCTGAAGCATCAAAGTGAGCTCCTAACTTGCATTTCTAATTGAGTATTCATTCAAACTCTGAAGCTGCACCCAAGCTCATCCAAAATAACACATAGAGGAGGATAACAAATATATCTATATGGGAGACTTATTTTGCTTTGTAATGCACTAGTGAAAGTATYTGTCAGGTAAAGAAGACATTAAAGCTCCATAAAGTATGGGTTAAAATGCCTTTGAAAATAGATGACATGAAGAAACAAGGAATAAAACAGATAATGTTATATCTCTTCAGATGCTGGCAGACAGTTGTGCAGCACAGACAGACTCCATCCAGGCACAGCACGTCCAGGCACATATCCTGTCTCCACTGTGGTTCACTGGCACCACGGTCTCTAGGGCTCTCAGTTTTTCCCCAAAGTAAACAAATCTATTCATCATTCCTACTGTCAAGCAAAAGCATGTTCCCATGCAAACAYGCTGCTACACTTGAAGGTAAAGATAAGGACATGGCAGCAGCAGCATCCCCAGTGCCAGGTGAGAGCTGCCCAAGGCTCTGTTCCGATCAGCGGCTGCGTTTACCCCGCAGCCAGGCAGCACGTGCGGAACTGCTCGGCAATGCACCCACTCGGGTCAGCTCTGACATGGATCACTGACTCCTCCATGTACAACTGTCTCCCTGCGAGCATCCCCACATGCCCTCTCCCACCTAGCACCAGATGGTAGCAGGAGAAAGTATCGAGAAAGGAAGCAATGAAGAAAAAAAACTAAAAAAAGGAGGATGAGAAGATTACACTGAAAAATTTAATAAGAAGAGCTAGAAGCTTCTTTTTTGGGGGGGCTGGGTGTGTGTGTTATTTTCAGTTAGACCTGGACAATATAAAAATCACTGGTAAATTCCTGGTTCTCAAAAAGGGCAAATCACTACTGCATTTTCCAGCAGAGTCACCAGTCAGTGCCACTCCATGACAGCATGGAACAGGTTCCCCAGCGCTCAGCAGCCTGGTGTTACCAGTCAGCACTGACAGCTGAAGGCAGGAATTTACAGAGGATGATTTGGGAAAAGAAAGGGAGAGAATCAGCCCCTGAGCTTTGSGAGAAGCACCTAAAATGCTGCCTTATACTCCAGCCCCTGATGCAATTCCCCACCCAGAGTCACAGTTTGAGCCTAGACAATTCAGCATTCTGAATGCAGCATGTTAAATGCATCCTTTTGTTCAAAGGGAAACACTTAGCAGAGATCCAAAGTCTTGTTGACTCGATAAAATGGATGAGATGCACTAAAGTTAGGAATGACTGAACATAAATCTGATAGCTTTATTCCTACGTTTGCACATACTCTACCTTCCAGAAGTGTTCTTTAGTATAGCAAGTGCATCTGGGTAGCCATCCATATTGTAATCTCCAATATGAAGTGTAATTGGAAATGAAGTTTCTGTTGAAGATTTGTCATTGTGATATGGTACAAAGCCCCAGACTGTGTCTTTATTTCTGAAGTCTTGCAAAACTGGAATCCACTGTAAAATAAAATAAAAAAACAACAGCTAGGTAAGGAAATCCATTTTATTTATTTAAACAATGTAATCCTATTCAAAACAGCTGACACTTCTTCAGTTCATCAGGATTCTTAACMGTTTACTAATAAGGATTATTTCCTAATTCTGCCACCAAATAAAAAAAAAGAAACAAACTGAAATTATTCCATAATAGGAAAATACAGTTAAGGTTGTAAGAATACAACCAGTATATGGAGACATTTAGGAACACCTTAACTAAAATTCAGGCTTGCCTGGAATTTATACTGATCTTTAAATACAGGTAAGCCCAAACAGTCAGGGCCATGAGATTATGAGCCTTGTTTTTTCCCCTGGAATTGCAAAGCAATGCCATAGGCRTCACTAAAGCTGGAGGATGGATCAGCCTCTTTAGATTTGTGGCCAACACCAAATGGCTGTATACTGTCAGTATGCTGCAGGACAGCATGGCCATTCAGAGGGGACCTAGAAYAGCAAAAATGAAACAGAAATTCAGCTACAAAGACCCTGCACCAGGATTTGAGAATACTGAGTGTGTTCACAGAAGGGTCAACATGATGGTCAGATGGTCAGTATTTCCTCAGAGGACAGGCTGAGGGCACAGGGCTTGTCTGGAGAACTGAAGATTAAGGCWGGATCTTGCAATGCCTGCAAGGAACCAGCTGAGAAGATGGAGCCAGGCTCTCTACTGTGATACATGGCACAAATGCAAGAAGAAAATGGTCAGATTGACACAAGGGAGGTTCTGTCTAGAGATAAACAACCAAATTAACTAGAAATGAGACCCTGAGAAGTTGCAGGATTTTTGTCCTTGGGGGGTTTCAAAGTCTGACTGGACAAAGCTCTAAARAACATGGTCTAAATTCAGTTTGTTSCTGCTTAAAGCAGGAGGCTGGATCTCCTAAGGTTCATTTCAGCTTGAACAATTCTATTATTCATGGATATTTAGAAGTTCAAGAGCTTCAATTCCCCTCCTATCTCCCCAGAAGCACCAGATACTGAACTGTTTGATAAGAAATTAAGATTAAAGTATCAAACTGTAAGTACAAAAGAAATGCAAAGTATAATTTCTCCAGGACAAGAAATAGAATGCATCTGCACTTACTTTCCAAAGTGCTGCAGAGGTGCTAAATAGGAATTTATCTTAATTAAAATCAAGGTACTTTTGCAAGTTAGTATGAAGCTGAAGTGCCAGGGTTAACATTTCRATGCTACAGAAAAAAATCAGTGTCATTTTAAAAGTCAGAAGTAATTTTATACATCAACTAACTGACAATGCCTCCGAAAGGACAGAGGGGTGCCATTTTAAAGGATCACTATCACCAACATCAAAAGCACTTAACAGATCTTACACATCTCKCAGCCAAGCCTTAACTGAGCTATTTCAGGAACCAGCAGGAGACCCATGGCAGCATCATACCCTGGCTAACACAGGCCAGTAATCGATGGCATTCCTGCCACATGGCAATGGTGTGTGACACGTCACTGGGCCCTTGGGATTACACACAGCCACCTGCAGTTYAGAGAAGGCTCCAAATTTACTGCAGAGGTGCACCAAGGTCAGTGCTGTTGGGACACCAGAGATGGCTGAGCAGTATCCCTGTCACTGCACACTCAGTGCCGTGTACGCAATGGCTTTGAACTGAACCACAGTCTGCAACACCTGCAGCAAACTCAGACCTGAAACCAAACACACTTGGACCTCACACCCCACCACATGCACRTGTCTGCTTAGTTACTCTCAGTTGCTGAAGGTCTGGAGAAATCTAAGAAACAGAAAATAAAGAAAAGACTCTTTCCCTGAGGGAAACTTTTSAAAGACTTGGATTTCTTAGCACTTACTTGTCATGCAGAAGACAGATGAAACAATATTATTGCAAAATACTCTAATTTTGAAAAACAGTGATTGAAACCAGAACCATGAAATATAATATAGCTTTTACTTTACACGGTATCRTTCACACAGTCATTGCAGTAAAATCCAATTATATCCATCATATACTTTCTAAATGTTCTCAGGTATGGTAACACTATCTTAAAGAGACAAAATTTAAAATGAATTTTTAGGCACAAATATGAATTTATTTCTCTTTTAACTCTATTCAGAGTGATTAATAGAAGGCAATTTCACATTCCTAAGGTCAATGATGAGATACAAAATAACAGGTGAACAAAACATCATCTACTGCTACCAAGCATCCCCACCGTTGATGCCACAGAGTAAATGCATCCACRCCACTGAAGCAGCTGTGGGACTTCCCTGAGAGCAGCTGTGTAACACTTCAGCTACATCAGCCCCGTTTGCTGCACAACCAGATCACATTCCAGCACCAGATGTAACTTACTCTGGCAGTTTAAATTCAGAGTAATCCACGCTTTTGGCGAAACTCCTTCTGTAGGTTTCTATTATGAGCTGCAGTATCGTGTAATGGAACACAAGATTAATTGTTCGAGTGCCTCGGGACTGATCTTTCAGTTCAAAAGGCAAAAAAATGAAAATGTGTTTGTCAACAATATAAATCTCCTGCTTCTTTTGTRTTTGATAATCCAAACAATTACTTTAAGCTTTATGTTTGCTCTTACTATTTTAATAAAAAAAGACTAAAACGAATTTTTAAATTTCTATCTAAGAAATAGGTGGGTATAATGAGGACACACAAAGCTATTTTTTCCAGTTTTCTGATCATATGATTTCTCCTACACAGCTCAGATGAGAAAAGACTGAAAAATTGAGTAAGTGTATTTTTAAAAGACATTTTAAATGAACACATAAAATTCAGTCAGAGGAATCAGATTTACTTTTAAATTCCATTGCATAGCATCACTAACATCATTACTTAAAACATTTATTTTTATTTTGGATCCTTCAATTAATGATTTGTAGGCTAAAATAGGGAAAATATTTAAGTGCTTGAAAATTTGTTTTTAAATTCTTTAAACATTTGTTTTTCAGGAAGTAGAAAAGATAATGCTTTCSTGCCCTGTTAAAAGAGCATCACTTTCATTTTGAAAAAGATCCGGGGATTTGAGAAAAATTTAAAGCTCCTTGCAGTTACTGTAAAAGGGCTCATTTCTTACAAAGTCCACATTCTTCTATACATTAGGGAAGGCACTTCTCTTGCTTGAAAGCCTGTGAGTTGGTCTTTSAGCCCAAACTGTGGGATTGACACATCTTCATTTTTAAATTATGGCCAGAAACCCATGAAGCACAAAGCCCACCCCCAGCCAGCTGCTGCTTCCAGGCCACAGGACACAGGCAGGGAGCCAGTGCAAGTCACAAAAGTTGGAAATTGGTAGCTGTTCCTGGCCAATACATATTCTGGAAATGCTAAGGATGAGCATCAAGAGCAGCCTGAAAGAGCTGCCACAGCAACAGAAGTGACTGAAGCCCTTTCCCCAGGGCTCCCTCTCTCAGTATCCGTGTGCTGCAGCTCAGCCACACATAGCAAAGATTTCAGGATTTCAGGATGCACACAAGGGTCACCTGGATCCCTCACACAGCTGAGGAAATTCCCATTCTTTACACCATTCATTTATGGTGTTCAAAGCCCAGAAGATGACAATTCCCAACACAGGTTTAGAATCATAGAAAAATGTAACCAAAGCAGTAAAAGTCATGTTTTCAATGTTTAYAGGCCCACAGCTGCTTTCAGAAAGACAAGCAATTTAGAAATGAGGAGAGGATCTTGTAGAATATGACATTTATGAAAACTACAGCAGTTGCATCAATTCCTCCCCTTTAAACTGTTACACAGGAATAAGGTAAAACTTCTGACATTGGCTGCAGTGATAACTGATGCTGTCACCTCCCTCTCTAGCCTACAGAATGACCCCACAAAAAGCTGGGGTTTACTGTAGGATCCACTGCTGTGTTCTACTTCAGACCTGCTAGATTTTCAGGAGGAATAAAGCTATAACCTCTCTATTGTACAGAGAAAGGTTATAAGAATCATCAAGCCCACAAAGAAGGGGCTGAAATAATAGTGTTTGCCTCAGGAAACAAATGAAAAATCGTASCGAATACTTGGCAAAATTAAAGAAAGATTAGTCATCTCTAAGAATATCACAGTATCTAGAGTTTCTACACTAAACAGTACCAAGGACTTTTAAATATTTCCCAGATTAGACTGTAGCTATTGCAGGTGAATTTGAAGAAGTATGAGATGTCCTAACACCTGCCACAATCTGAAACAGCATATAGGATTCCACTTGGATCTGACAGCAGCTCTGCTGTTGCCATGGAAACATTCACATTCCTTTAAAACCTTAGTAGGTCTGTATCTCCTTAAGTCACTCGTGTGTATTTTATTGGCCTTTACTTCTGCTCCACCATCCGAAAGAAGAAAATCTGAGATGTTTCTAATACTTAACCCCCTTCCCAAACAACATTACATAAATTAGAATCTTTGGTGAAAGATTATCCTTGAAATAACTCTCCTAGCTTGGCCTGGCTTTGCAGTTGGGCCAAAGACATGAGAAATACACTGACAGACTGGAATAACTCCAAAGCTGACATGCCATTGCCTCCTCTCCTCAGCACAAGCTGTAGAGCCACTGATTGTACAGATGYGTGTTTCTGATTGTTATGCATTTATCCCAAAGCATCACACACTAACCCAGAACTGTGTTAAGTGTTTCTCATTTGATTCTATCAAATGCTACAGCAAACAAGCAGGAGGGACAGAACCAGGCCCAGTCACCGTAGGCAAAGTATTTTTTATAAGACTCTCATCTTAGTTGAGATGTTTCAGATCTGAGATCAGTAGGTTTCTTAAAAAAAAAAAATCTGAAAACAAGAATTCATTGCTAAAGCCTTAACTGAAAAAAAAAAAAGCCACAAAACCCTACAGCAAAGACTGGACAAGGACAATGGATATATGGGATCTTCTATTTTTTCAAGAATAGACTTGCAATTTCTCAGTTTCCCACAGACTCCTTATAATTACATACCTGTTCCACAAGGGATGCCATCCCCTTGTTGAAGCACATTCTGCACTGCAAGGGCTCCTTACTATTTCTCTCAAATTGTAAAGTGATTAGTAAACTATGATTTTATTTCAGTCTGTTGCCACAAAGTTTGGTTCTCATTTCTCATGAAGATTAACCTATTTAATCAAAGATTGTCATCTGACCTCACAATGACCAAATTCAGTGAAATGAAACCTTTTACTTCCAAATAAATATRACAATTGACATGTTTGAATAGATTTCTACCTGAAGGAAGCATGCAATACATGGGAAAAGCTGCAGATATATGAATCAAGACACTGACACTTTTCACTGTTTCAGAACAGATAAGAGAAAAAGTTTCAAAAGAAAAATCTCCATCACCTCCAGATGARTACAAGAAAAGAGTATTCTAGGTAGAATTCTTTAAAAAGATTAGGCCAGAACAAGTCATTATTGCATGCCATCTGATACTGTCATTTTTAATTAAAGTCATTCTAAAAATAGGGAGGGAAAATTGCTTTAAAGTTTCTAGGTAAGTCTAAATACTTTTCTATACTTTTTTTGTAGCAGGGTGAGAATCTCTTGGATTCTTCACTATTTAAAATAAAGTGACAATATTAAACTGCCATTTTTTATCTCAAAGGTCATTATCTYGGAAATTATTTTCAAATTGAAACTGCACAGTGAAATTGCTAAATTGAGTAAACAAATTAAATAYAGGTTAAGTATCTGATGTATTTGTGACTAAATAGCTTAGTCCTATCAAAAAATGAAATAATGAAGCAAGATAAGAACTGGCTGCATGCAATGTTACTTCAGAACAGGTTACATAACAGACTCTACCTTGGAAAAGYTCTGATATTATGCAAATTGACCCAAACCTTCCTCTGCCACCACTGCATCACCTCCTTCTGGGAACCCATCCTGAACAAGAGCTACCAGAYCCCASTCCTCTCAGTGGTTTCAGCTCTTTKTGAGGGSTTCACTTTGTACAGTGAAATTACTTTAATTTAGAATATTTGTCTCAAATTTACTTGAGCAGTAAAACTCAAGTGCCTTTTAATTCTTACATTATGAAGAGTAAGGAGCTAAACTGAGAGCTGCAGTGTAGCTGTCCTCTGACAAAGAGCACCCCAGCTACTCAGCTGATCCAGCACGGGGCCACAGCCTGAGCTCTCCCCTGGAGCAGCAGCAGTGTAAGGATCACAAACTGAGCATCCACTGCTTTGTACAAAGGCTCTGAGCCAAAAATCAAACTCTGCTGTACCCCTGTGCATCCAGCAATGCTATCAYCTATTGTCTCTGTTACAGAGGATGGATGGAAAAGAAATAAATCCAAACCAAAACAAGAAACCAACAACCACAACCAACCAAATACAGCGTGCACAGCTAAACGTGACTTCTGAGAACAGAGCTGCCATGATCAGAAGGCTCAAAGATACAAATGACCAAATTTAGAATTTGCTTTCTGACTCTGATGGGGCACGTTCCATCCCAGCCATTCCTCCTGCACTGACTGGGAGCTGGGTGCTTTCCTTTCCTACACACAGTGATTCTCCTCACTGTATGCTGCWGCCTCTGTTCCATAAATTTTGATTCTTTAAATGAGAAAATCTACACTCTAAACTTGGGCTACAGACTGTAACAAGTTCAGCTATAAATTCTGGATTATAGATCAGAGAGGATACTACTTTTAGCACAAAATTCTGCCTTCAATTTTTCAGTAAGGGCATMATCAGTAATTCATAATGTGGTTAGCAACATGTATAGCACACACTTTAATTTTCTCTAAGCACCCTACAGTGGGTTTTGCTGTCAGCTACAAGCACTTTATATGTCACCTTGGCCTTTAGGTTCACATTGCTAAATATGAATTTAGTAAAACATTCATTAAGCCATCCAATGAACATTTGGTTAATTTACTGTACACTGCAACTTCATTATAAATCAGGGCACTGTAAATACTTAGACCAGATGATCACACACTTCAATAAATGAACATGTAATAATCTATTCCATGAATTGTAACCATGTCTCTCAAACCCAGTAGTGTAATGAAAAAATGAACCTGCAACAGTTTAACAGAAACSAAATCCTGAAGATACACAGCCTAAAAAAGTGCTCTATAGCACGTGGAAATTTACTTCATTTATTAAAAAACAAAAACAAAATAGAAACAAGGGGTAAGAGCTGTGGGCTGGTTCAACTYGCTATATGTGTGTGCGTACATATTTTTTTACTCTAAAATAACTCCCTAAGTTAAACTAAAGAAGCTCATTTGAATTAATTAGATTTGTTTCCAGCTCTTAGCACAAACCTTGTTTTTCATCTCATGCTGGGACAGTTATGGTGCTTTGAATGGAGTGTTTTGCAATCAAGAAAGTGACTCTTTAGGAGCACCCATCATTTTCCTGAGTAGAATTATCTGTTACAAAGCATTCTAGGTTTGCAACATCTTCCACTAAACACAGATTTTTTCAGATAGGGAACACAGAAGTAATTCAGTAATTACAGGTGAGGAGGTTTCATTTCTTTGCTGAAAAATTTCAGTTTCATAGAATTTCACAAAGCACAGTATTTTGCGTTGTCTTTGCTATTCCAAGCTCACATTACCTGATCCAATCCCAGCTTGGTTAGGTAGATGGCACTTCTTTGACATGTTTCATCTTCACAGACTGGTAATAAATGTTCACTTTGTCCATCCCCATCTGTCAAAGAGAAAAAAGTCTGTCAGCTTTGTATCTGCAAAATCAGAAACATTGTTTACATGAAATAATCAGCTGTGAATAATTTACTACTTTTTTAAATGTGAAAAAATACATGAGATAAACTAGATCTATTCAAAATCCTTAACCCAATAATCTAATTTGGTTCGTTTGAATATTGCCTTTGCTGATGTATTTTCATCTTGACCCATAATATTGAGAAAGYTGTAAATTTTACTGACATACCGAGAAGAGTAAGTCCTTAGTAATTTAATCCGTCCCTGTGTTCAGTTGGGAAGAAAATTACCTTTAATACAAATCCACCATTACAAGTCCACCATAACATTYTTCTAAATTTTCTGAACTAGTTTTAAACTCTTCTGCTGTCAGCAAGACTTTAAGAAGAGTCATGAGTTCACGTGTAATATCTTAATCTGTACTTAACACAAAAGACAACACTGGAGAGTGGATTAACACAATGGCTAATAAATCCCAGGCTTACAGAATTAGGTAAATTTGAGTAAATTACAGGTTTTCAAAAATGTTCTTTAAGCATCCTTAATCCACATATTTCTGAGACCTTTAGCAGAATAATGACCTTTTAATATTTAAACAAGCAATGACTATTTGCATCTAGAATTCTGACACACACAGCATATAGTGGGGAAAAAAGTAATAATTTACAGTCCGTTATCTACTCCAGGAGAAATCTCTGTGTTCMCATTTTGCCCTTGCAGCCCTGCCTSCCCAGCAGGAGCCAGGCCAGCCCTGGACAGCTCCGTTTGGGCTGAGGAGAGAGCACAGGGGGCACTGAGCAGGAGCGCCAGGCAGCAGCAAGAACTGCAGCAGCAATAACCACAACTGCCAAACCCCACCAGAACCAAACCTGGCTCCACACACATCACACCCCTGCTCAGSAACATTGCAGGGAATCCACTTTTCCAGGCTATGAAATCAAAGCTCAGGRTAATAAAAAGGAATTCACCTTTTCAACTTGCTCCTTAGCCCTCAGAGTTCTGAGGAGCTGGGTATTTCATTTGAGTTAACTGCAGTGTTCRCTGTGAACACTGAAGTGAGGTCCTCATCTGGCACGTTAATTACCTGAATCATTTCCACYACTGGATTTTATATTATATCCATCAAATACTGCAAGTTACAGCCACAAACATCCTCTCAGCCTGGCTCCCTGACAGCAGCTCGTCTMTCCCACAATAAATTACACTTTTACTGGTTTGATGTTTCAGAAATGCTGCTTATGAGCACCCTACAAAATGGATTTCTGTATGAACCACAAAYGTGCTGAGAGCACCAAGGGGCTTCAGGCACAGCTACTGCTTGGGTTTGCAAAAATCCAAACCAGCAAGGCAAGTGGATTTTATAACATTGCTTGATGAAATCTCCTCAGCTAATATACCAAAACCAGATCATCTGCCCAAGTCACTGAACCCCTCGTTCATTTTCCAATACAGTCCTGTCAAACCTTACCTGCACCATGAGAAAGGCTTTCTCAGCCTGCCAGCCTGTACTGCTATTAAACTGAACCTCCTTTCAGGGGCTATGTGTGTGTACATCYAGATCTGTGCACAGCTACATTTTCTGGGTCCCTCCCTGATCTCATCAGGAAGTTGGGAGATGGAAAGGAGGGTTATAAGGGGAGGAGGAGTGATGAAAATACCAGACTTCCCCAAATATCTCCAAGTGATAAAGCCAAACTTTTAGTGGCTTCCTACATCCCATCTGCCTCATGAATTACTTTACCTCAGCACCAAACCCCTCCCAAATCCTCATGGCAGCTCTCTTCTCAAGGATAGAGAATTTAGGATGTGAAATAGCCTAGGTGACAGAAACCCATTAAGTTCACACCAAAGAGGTGGGAAAGGGAATTCCCACAGAACAGGGAAATCAACATAGCAACTATGGAATCCGACCATCTGAAATCMCTTGTGAAGGTGTTTGTTTTCCTCCTGCATCAACCAAGAAGAACAAAAACATGTTACTGCTCTGATTCTTTACTTACACGAGCTAGATTAAAATTCTGTTGGACTACAGTTTTTTCCTAAACTTAAAYGGAAGAAAGTATTCAATTTGCAAATTATCAACCATGGGAATATTGAAGGGTTTGCTAAAATTGAATTAAGTTGCAGAGACATATGTTTTCTGAATATAAAATGTAAATCAAGCCCTTATATTTTCATCACATTTCTACAAAAGTTTCAGTCTGAAATGATTTTAGAAGATTTTCAATAACACACAAGGACAAAGAACCTCCTTGCTCAGTTTTAGAAAGGGGCAAGAGCAAGGATGTTCTCATTTTAAATTATGCTACGGAGCAGAGGAGAATATAAAATGTTTGATTCTGCTTATACTGCAAACATTCATCTTGTTATGCCAATAACTCAGTTTGCTAGTGAGGGTAGTTAATGTTCACAGTAGAGCAGGACATTGATGCAAACACCCTGGCAGCTTTGAGGAATAACCACTCCATAGGGCAGAGAGGACAGAACAGACACAGAATCAGACACAAAACATCACCTGCACATGCAAGTGTGCTAGATAAATAACGAGCTTAAGATTTGATTAAGAAATTCAGKGCAGTCCAAGAATGAATAGAAGGGCAAATATGCATCAAACAACACACCTTTGCCCCTGCAAACTGAAAATACTGTGAYATATATTCCATATTGGAAGGACAGAGTTTCCTCAATCCCTCTGACAGAAGATAAATGTCCATTTATGTAATTTCTTCTATAGGATCATGTTTTCAGTTGCAATTTCTCTTCAATTCTGTGTGACATGTATTAAAGAACCCAGTAATTAAAAAAATATAGTTCAAGATATGAAAACAATCTGCTGAAAATTCACAGCAGTTTTGAAAAAAAATATTTTAGAAATAAATTTTGTCAAAAAACATCTTAAAAACAAGACAAGAGGCCATTCTTAAGCTCACATACTGTTGTATCACTTTACAAAACTTTTTTTTTCAGACAGAGATACCCATCCCATGGATACTGGACTGGTTTGCATGAATTTTGGYTGGTTGGTTTTTATTTTCCTCACCTACACTCAGTGCTGAGCTGAATTTAAAGATCACAAAGATGAGATACAAAAACATTAGTTTGGTACTTAGAGCAGACAGAACAAATTTTAAACTTAAAAGGCTTCAAGCTCCAGCTCTGAGAATGTAGTTGAAAATAGGGCATCAATGAAATGAGAATATATTCTGAGTCGTAGCAAAATAGTTTTACAAAAACCAAAATTAGTCAAATACTRTATTACAGAAAAGTAGCAATCAAAGGAAGAAAAGCCCAACAYTCTTCATCTCTATCATAATATTATATCTTATTTCTTCTCCAGTTTTTATTTCTAAAGCACATCTTACAATGTACAGATCCATCTTTTATAACCAGAAAGAAAATGTTTCCTGCATTTCTGAAGCTTTTTCAAAGACACTGTGAAACCAACGAATCGATACAGCAGCTTTTCCAGTTTTGAAAGAAAATATTTCATTTCTAATCTTTACATGATTCCCACCTTGGGAGCTCCTGCTGATATACAAACTACTGATCTTGAAGACCACACAAAAAACACCCTCAGCAGCTGCTCACGGAAGAGCAAACTCACTAACAACAAATTCACCTTGGACCTGAGAAACTCWTATCTTTATGCCTGGTTTCCATCTCAATGTAAATAAACATGCTTCAGTTTTAAACTCTGACCTTGAATTTAAATTTCTCCCCAAAAGAAACGGAAAACAGAAATTCAAAAGAGTGTCATTAACACAACTGATCAGTGCATTTAGGTATTCATGGGTGACAAAACAAGCATKGGTGACAACAGCTGGATGAACCCCTCAGACCTCACTGGTTTCAAGTATTTATAAAAATACCTTGTATAATGTGTCTGTAATAATATCCTTCAACCTAGGTCYACCTAGGAAACCTATTTCTGGAGACCCTCTGTAATCTTCACTCAGTTTCTGAGGTCTGCTAATCTGTCTTTCTCTTACTGTATGGAATAAAAAAAAAAAAATCTCATTCCAAAGAGGTGGAAATCTTACTTATCATTTCCCTGTAATTTGCAGCAGTAGGTGTGCCCTTATAGCAAGTGTGTAACTGATACTGTAACTCCAGACCCAAATGTCCTTTGCTAGCACCACTGAACTTTTGGAGCACCTTTACACAGAGACYCAACTGTCAATGAGCACCTTCTCAACACACCACTCATGACTGTGATACAGAATAACTACATGGTTAATAAAGATGAGGTTCAGTTGGCAGTGGAAAGGGCTAGAAAAAGAACAGTCCCACGTACTCATCACCTGCAAACCTGTACTTATGTCTAAATATGTAAAGACAAAATTAGAAGGCTTATTCCATYTAGGAGTCATGTGAGAATCATTACCTACAACTGCCTGTTTGCTGCATTTCAGACAAAAGCCGTGGATACAGAGCTCCTTTCCAACACTGCCCATGATTGCCAAGRGCTGGAGGCCCAATCCAAGCACCCCTGGGAGCACAGCTCACCCAGAGAGCTTGTGKAAGAGACACTGCTGAGCTTTAACATTGATTCTGAATGGTCACACTTGCAAAAAACACAGCTCAAGTACTTTCAACCTGTTCTACAAGTAAATTTGAATAGAAGGCAGAAAACAACTTGTAAATCAGATTAAACCCAATATAACGTTATTAGAATTGTTAGATGCTCCAAATGCAATCCTGAGGTACTGCAGCTTGAGAACACWTTTTAAAATGCATCAGCACATAACAAACAGTGAAAGAGTTCCATACAAGAAACTTCTTCCCAAACCCAGAGGTATCAGAGAGGTGTTTGTAAAGCAAACACACTTGTAATTTACTTAGCGTGAGTAAACCTAGGTAAAAGATGCTCAATCCCAATGTTCAAATTCCTTTAGMGACAGAGAAAAAGGTGTCACAAAAGTGCTCTTTTGCAGCCAGGTTCAAGGGTTATCAACTATGCTTGTGCAATGTACTATCCAACACAGGCTCTGAAAGGAAAATGGAACCTGAGGTAATGACAAGCTCTGGGATCWCTCACTCCAAAACTGTTTCATAATACAGCAAGATAAAGCTGTAGCTATGAAGAGCAGGACARCTTTTGGTGGGTGTATGATCTAAACCTTTTTAATTTAAATGCTCTGTAGTTCTGCTGCAGTGTAATSTTACTTCTGCTCCTTTAAAAACAAAAATAGAATCAACTTTTGGGGGTTATTCTGAGATCAYAGATTGATTATTGTAACTTCTTACAGTTGTGTTAAATAAAAAGAAATTGTTTTCTAGCAAGTTGGGGGTTGGACTCCATCTGTAGAGGTCTCTTCTAACCCTAACTATTCAGTGAAATAGAAGTTAACTATACAGGCTAAGAATGTCAGCTTTCATAATTCTGAATGTAAAAACAAGACCCTTCATCAACCACAGAAYTCTCATTCATGCACTGAGAATCCAGTGCTCTCTCTTGAGAACACACAATCAGAAACAGCCCTGGTCTTGTATTATCACAGACCTTTTTCAGTAYAGTTTTCCAAGTTCTCTTGGAAAGGGTGAGAAACAAAAGACCTAAACTTGGTTCAATAAAAGCCAAGAAGTTTTTCTTTGCTGTTAATTTTAAGTCCAAATGAGGTTAGGCCACCTCTTTAATACAAATCAGCCTAATGAATGACATGCTTTTTTATTTCAACATACATTTAGGGTGCTCRCATCTCTCCCTCTTGTCTTTGCCCAGTTCTCGTTCTCCTCTCTCAGGAGTCTTTCATTTACRGTTCTGAAGAACAGTTAGAGGATAAGGGGGAAAAAAGCCCTGTTAGGTGCCAAAAACAATGCCCTTCTGAGGCAGGCAAGAAGCCTGCAATGAGTACAACTCAATTTGATATTCAAACAAAATACAGGTTTGTTTGAAAGCTGATATCTTAAATTTATCTTCTCAAGTAATAATATCATTAGAATTCTTTTGTCACTCTGTKCTTTAGGWGKTCAGTGAGATGGTCATGACAGAGARTTATAAWAAATTACTAAGATAATTAAACATTATTAAAACAATCAATGTCAACTGCTTTTAGAAAATGTGAATCATAACTTCAAGAAACAGATGCACAGATAATTCAAAGTGGACATTAAAGAAACCCCTACAACACTTTCTTACACAGTAAATCAATTCTAAGTCCTTCCAAAGAATCCATTTTCACAGCTCCACTGCATAGAAGCACTTGAACACAGCGTGMCAGCAAACTGCACAGAGACTTCCAGGCTGCACTGAGCCAACAGAGCAGCCTTCTGCCTCCAATGGAAATTCCAGGACAACTGCAATCCAAGCAGGGAAAAGAACTACATTAAATACAATGAGAAACCCCCCTCACACATATTAACCAAAAAGCTTCACAGAAATTCCTGTGCAGTTTATGCTGAACGCTGCTTGTTTCACGTTTCATATCAAAACCAACTCCAAGCCTGGCTCTACCATTTGGAGCTCTGTGATGTTACACACGTTCAAAGCTCCCATGGCAATAAAACTCCAGGTGCTAAAGGGGGTAAAACAGTAACCAAGGCAAGGCATTGGTGTAACTTCTTGGGTGAGCTCAGCCAGGGTCAAGAGCTCCTGCTATATCAACTATGAACTGTGCCAAAGAAAAATTCAATCTGGAGATGAATTTGTTCAACTAGGAATGAATAAACAAATGCCATGTGCACCACTCCTCCAATGTTATTGCTGGAAAGAAAGTTAAGTAATTCTTAATGCACAAGCCCCTTTGACAAAAATTAACATGAAGCAACAACATTATTTTTTCCCAGGAGATATACTAGCATTTGCCAGCAGCATGAGAGATCTTGGCAAAATACGGGAATCTGATTTTCCCCCTTAGAAAGGGACACTGGGAACTACATTTAAAACATTCAGCTATCACTGTTCAGCACTGCTGGTTACAAATTAACAAATAAAACAGCCTTAGCTCCTAAATCCACTTCCATGGACTCAAAACACAAGTGTCAACTAACCTAGTATGTCTCTATACACTGCTGTTTCAGAYGTGCATCTGGTACTAAAAGCATCTCTTCCATATCTAAATCTCTCAGAATGCTTTGTTTCCTTCAAATTTCGCATCTTTTTCACCCAAACTGATCACAGTAAAACCAGCTTTTCTCCCATGCAGAGCACTTCACACACAGCAGTATTGTCATCCTGCACCTTAAGGTTCTTAAGAGAAYCCTTTCATTGACTACAGGAACACTAAATATTTTCACAACACAGTGTTCAAAGGAGAATGGGTTTTTTAGGGGGCTGTTTACCAAAATGTACCATTGAAATTTTCCTTTGATACATTGCTAGTGCATCTGAGGATGCAACATTCTGAAGCAAAAAAGAAATTCAGATGCTAAAATGAAGCTGACAGACAAAACTAAAAGGTACAAAATCCAATGCAACTGCAGGCAGAAAAGAAGTGCATTTAAGGTATCATCAGCTGCAGAATAATTAAGGTCTACTTTAAATAAAAATCTTTCAACAAAATGCATTTGGCACAGTGCAATGGAAGGTTGAAAACCCCCCAAAGGTTAGGCACTGTGTTATCCTGTTTAAACATAATTAAGTGGCAATAATGAGCTATCATTTCCTACAAGGAAAGTGCTAATTACTACCACATGTCATATAAGTAGTTAACATACATGAAATAGTTCAATTACTTGGCAGGGGGGAGAACAGAAAAGATTCTCTCAGGATTATTAGTTGGGATGACTGGATTTAAAAYATGAGAAAAAACTGAGCTCAGGCCTCTAAAAGACTTTGATAGAACTTTAGCAAAACCAACCCATGCTTGGTCAAAAAGCAAGCAAGTGTGCATAAAAGGAGTGTATGCAAACTTCTTAAATTAGAGAAGAGAAAGGGCAGCAGCTAAGAATTCAAATGGTGACTCAAAAATAGAGGACTGRGTTGGTTAAATGCTACCTAGAGAAGAGTTGTGCTGTATTTAGTTGTGAGGCTACCATGAGCACTATGATCAAGTTTGATTTCAAAAAGCTGTTTTTACTCTCTTTTAAATATAGGCCACAACAAAGTTTTTTGCCTTAACTAAGCAAAATCAATGACTGATTWATCAAACTTTTACATTTTCAGATACCAAAGGATGATCTATCAATCTTCCCTATCCAACTGAACCAATTATAGTTAAATAGCAATTATGACACCAATTTCCTATAGAAATGAATTAATGGCCTGTATAATCAGCACAATATCCTKTGCTAATGATTTCTGACTCACTACTTTAAAAACATATGTCATTAATCTTTAAATTAACAAGAAAATAGCAGGTTTTTGTGTCCAAAATACAGCTTGCATTCATCTTACCCTAAAAAAAAATTGGTCCTTTTCATATTGTCCCATTGAAATCCTTCAATTTCTTTAAAAAGACAACATTTTCCTAGTAATTTAAGTGACAATTAATAAAACTCTCTATATATTTGCACGTATTTATCAGGATTCTAGACAACATCTATGATTTCCTCTAAAGACAGTAGAAGCAGATCTTCTAAAAATCCTCTGCTGGCTCGCAGATAACAACAGTGCAGGATTAATCATTTTTGCTATAGCAACCACTGCACTGCAATTACCATAGTGACATGAGAAGAATAGAAAAAGTAATAATGAAGAGCTCTTACTTGTTTGGAGCAATGTGGCAGCTAAATAAGTGCAGAATTCTCCAGTGCCCAACTCTGCTCACCTTAATCAATTGAAATGCCATTTGTAATAAATGTCAAAAAGCAGTTTTGATTTGTTTTTAAAAGGGCAATACAAATCTGTCAATTGTTCCCTGTCCTTTGGTCAGATTAATGTACAAATCACTGCTATCGTGTAACAGAAGGGAGTGCTACTTATTAGAGAGGTTCCAACTTAGCAAGTGTAAGGTCTACCACATTACCATCAATCTACTGATGTAGACACATGTTTTTACATAACTTTCCATWAAMATATATACAAATATATATATGTAGATAGATATAAACACRGTGACTTTCARATACRTACAAACATRCACTTGTGTATCTTTTTAATGAAGRAAAAAAAATCTTTTTTTCAGTACTTCAAGAACACTTGGTACTAAGATTATACCAACATCTGTGACAGTTTCTCATGAGTCACCTAATTGCTGTTTTTTTCCAACTCCACTTATCCAAATAATTTATATTTGATAGCTGTTGTTCAACCTGCTTAGCTTAAGAAAAGAAGTCTTATCCCAAATTAGMTGCTTTTGGAAGTTCTCAGTCAGAATCTTGTACAAAGCTCCCCACTTTTTTTTTTTTTTCAAATAATAGGTAAACACTCAGGGCTGGAAAGAGTACTTCAAATAAAATTTTCAGAAGCAGGCAAGAATGCCAGACAAAGTGACCTTTTGAAACAATGCCTATTTTGCTAAGATGCAGGTGTGCTCAGCGAATCAGAATCTTGCACTGCAGGAGTGCAGCAGGGTACAAACAGAAAGGTGGGTGTAAGAGGGAAGGCAGCAGCCCGAGTGACAGCCCCAAACTCATATCTGGACCTGACTCAGTTGCAGAGTCCAGCCTACACAAGGTTAAGTACATGAGAAGTGGCAGAGTGAAAGCACAGAGATACAGAACCCTTTGAGACCTTTAGCAAATGGCAAAGCTGGCACATCAGCTGTGAGGGACAGAAAATGTCAAGGAAGGGGAAGAAAAATACAGGCAGGCAACACAGAAGTAATGTCAGAGGCTCGTGACTGTATTTTGAACGTCTGTAGTGCCAGTGGCTGTCCCCAGTGCCAGGAGGAGGATGCTGTGGCACAGCACAGTGTGAGTGTGCAGCACTTTCTGCATCACACACAGCTTGGCAAAACCTGCCTAGGTAGAAGGCAGCACTGTCTCCTAACACATCTCATTTTCCATTTCACTGTGGTATTTTGATTTCTTGTGCAATCAATCATGCCCCATCACAGATAGCCAAATTATTCCAAACTGCAAACCATCATACYTTAACTTCCTTTGACTTACAACAATCATTATTCTGTCATTTTTGGAATGGCAAACTGCAAACAGGAGAGGTTCAAGTCTGACAAACCATTTCTAGTAATATGTTGCCTTTAGCTCTAGCTCAGTACAAGCAGCTCTATGCTCAAAGCCAGCCTACTGAAGTATCTAAATATAAGCAGTTATAGCACAGTGGATAAATAAACACTTTTACTGTGATAGAACATTATATTCATAATGTGAGATTTTTCCCTTTGTTGTTGGTCTGGTGCAGAACAMAAAATACCAGAATGAAAATGAAAAGCTGTTTTTTCTCCTCCCATTTACAAGGGGTAGTGAACTCCAGCCCATGGGTCACCGCCCTCCCTCCCAACCTCTGCTGCACCAAACCATTTTAGCACTGCACACTCCATTTAGCCACATGTTCAAAATTTCAACTTTATCATCTGAACAGTTCCTCTTCTCTTTACAAAGATGTCCCAGGGTTTATTAAAATTCCATTAATTACTATAAATTTCTAAAATTACGATGTATCATTTGGGCTCATTAGCCACCTAACACAGAGATAAAATTATCCTATATTAAGATAGCTTTTCACATTTCCATTGTTAAAAAAAAAGAAAAATTTCTATTTAGTACCTATTAAGACATATTATTCAGAACATCAGCTTGGAAAATTATTACAAAAGAGCCAGCACACTTTATTCTTTTTTAACTACAAAAACTGCATTRTTCTATTCTTTCCTTCATATATTACACAGACAAGTATTCAAATTTGAAGATAAATAGTAAAATATTTTATTAAAACTTTGTCAAGGATTTTAGCAAATGGGGTAAACATTTCACAGAAGAGTCTGGAGCATGGTTCAGGTTCTACTTTATTTCATTCCCTGCAGATCTGATCTAAGGACCATTACCCACCCGGCAGAGCTGTCTTAACATTCACATGTCACCCTCAAACACTTGTAAGTGGCAGCACAGAGAAAGTGAGGCACACCATCAAGAAGTTTAAAAACTGTCATTTTCTTTAAAAAGAATTTCTAAWGAAAATGTTGAAACGAGGGTACCATTTGACAACATTTAAAGACAGGCTCAGTCTCACTGTTAACATGTGTGTTGTACAAATACAGTAAATTATGTTTTAAAGAAGTTATTTACAGTCAATTATGTCAGCAGAATCAGGCCTGCAACATTTTGCCTTGGGTTGGAAAATTGTTATTTTAGTGGACAGAAAAATAATATTTTTTGCACTACAAAACCAACATGCCCCATTCTCTGTAACACAACACACACACACATTGATAAGCCACAATTGACTGGAAAAGTACATTCTAATAGGAAAATACAGACTTTCACTAACCTTTGCAAAAATAGATTTACATATAAATTAAAGTTTCTCCTGTCCAAAAACCTTCCAGAATTTTCAATTACAACCATTAAGGTTTTACTGTGTTCCAGCAATCTTTATTGAATTAATTTTATTACATTTATATTTTGTCTTTATTAGGTCRTACAAAATGAAGGATTTAGAAACATTTAATCAGATATTGTCTTCTGAACAAGATTAGAGGAAAAAAATAAAATCATGACAAAATAAGTGTCTGATAAAATTAACTTTAGTATTGTAACCACACCTCAAAGCAACAAAAATTAGATACGTATGAGGCAAAATGTCCTGGGATAACCAAAGCTGAATTTGTTAATTATTCCCAGACATTCCAAGATTTAAAAATTGATGTAACACATTAAAGAGAAAAAGCAGAGAAATGTAAAAAGACCCATTTAGAGCTAAACACCTTTATTTGTTCTCCACTGTAGATTACCTAATCAAAACATGAGAAAGAAACATTCAGGACAGCGTAAAAAAAAAGAAAACTCACCAAAATCTGCAAACACAGATTGTCCAACAACTTTGGCACCACTGGGCATTTCCTTACTTTTGCCAACTTTAGAGAAGTTCCCATCCTAGCAAAGAGGACAAAGATGATGCAAAGACTGAATTGCAGAGTAAGTGATAAAAACTGACTTTTGAACCAAAGAAAACACACATCACTAATGAAGGACTTCAGGAGATAACAGAGTGACATCTCAGCTATGGAAAAAACGGCACTCTTCAAAACTGGGACTGAATTTYTGCATTTCTAATCTTTCCTGGATTCTTATGGAAATCCAGCAGTAGTAATATTCATATACAATTTCCATATATTTTGCTGTGCTATGAGGAAGAGATTGGATTATTTCAGCAACATTATCTAAATGATAATTAAGTGATTATGAATACTAACGTTCATTTTTGTATCTTGACATAGGATTTTATAGACRTAAGTAATATATAACAACACACCTGCATAACTGTTAAAAACAGGGTTCTGATTTGCCTTCTAATTAGKAAATAAATTGATTTTATATTAGGTCTGGCTTAGAACTCATTTTACTTATCTGTTATTAAAATCTAGGCCTACAGTCCATTGTACCATCAGAAAGATAAAACGTGCAGGATTGTTGTTTATCACAGAACTGAATCATGACTGGAACAAACCCATTTTCAAATGCTGAGTTTTCATAGCCATGTCTGATGACCCAARGCCCACTTCCCCAGTCACTGCCATCACTCCTGTACACAAATGCCCAGGAAGGGATGGAGCCAAAGGCTTGGGAATGGAGCACAGTTATCCATATCCAACACGACTCATGTCATATTTAGTTTGTAAACGTCAGTGCAACTCTRGACACAGAACTGTTTGTACTGAATGTCTGACTATGTATCTTTACCGTGGCATATAATTTATAATCATTCTGATGAGAAAGTTTAAAATGGATGCATTTCCATGCAGTAGAATAGAAGAAACCCTGCTCTTAGTTGGCCCAAAAGCATATCTTGTGTAGGCAAATATTTAAAAACCATTTGAYAGTGCATCAATGAAGGGAATTACTTTGTCCTACAAAGAGCAATTTAATAGCTTTTAATGGATCAATTAAGATATTTTTAGTTTAATACACATGCACATGCATTTTATATGTATGATCTGTTTTACTGGGTTGATTTGATTCCAAAGAACAGAATTCTTTGTTTCTAAAGATAAGCAAATTTATCCATACAAAATATATAATGCAGGATAACATTCAAAATGTGAGTCCAAAACTTGYAAGAAAATTTAAAAAAAAMCCCACTGAGAGGAGATAGGACAAACACCTTGTGTACTTACTAACACTCAATAGTCAATGATTTTGCAAGTCTACCTAAAGCTGTAAATACAGGGTTCAGGACTCACTGCTTTCATTATTCGTGCCTGGCTGAAGACAGACACTTTATCTCAGACAACACTCTGTTCTACAGTGACTCACTGTGAGATGATGGATATATTTTCAGGTAAACCCTCAAAAACTCATTCCTTAGCTACTRAGAAACACTTCCAGTACTTTCTATCACCATAAAAAAGCAAACTTTATCGCTATAGTCCTTTTGGATAACAAGGTACAAAGGAGCCCCTGGCCAGGTTAGGCAATACAAATGCAGAGCCTCAACAAACAAACAAACAAATAAATAAATAAATATTAATCCATTGTTCTCAACTCCTCAAATAGTTCTCAACTCCTCAAATTGATCTCAACTCCTCAAACCCACTGAACTCCTCAACCCTGAACTCTTCAACCCTCAAACATTGATCTCCTCAACTCCTCAAATCCATTGAACTCCTCAACCCTGAATTTCATTTATGATATTTATTTAACACAGGACTTGGAATTTCCTCAAATATAACTTACACATGTATTGTAACAGTCAGAAGTGACATCTGGAACTTCTGTCCCAGAAAATCTTACCCAAGACCTGGAGTCATGTATCTAACCAAGCTCACTTGAAAAAATATTCTTTCAGACAGCACGAATAAAACCAAACTGATCAGTCTTTTATCTATAAATCACYGTAAATGTCAGAAGATGACTCTTTGGCATTTGTAACTTATCTGTATTTCAAAAGAATGGTTGTTTTTTTCTCTCTTACCTTATTTACCCACGTCTCAAACTGAATGGTTTTGGAATTTGGTGATGTGGTAAGGAACAAATCTGCAAGGAAAATGTAAGAGAAATAAAATACTTAACAGCAGACTGCACACATAAATATTTGATCACTTGGTAAATATATATAATTTTAAAAATACCTATATTTTAGAAGTTATAAATATATTAAATTCTAGTGATGTTTAGAAGTATRTCTATTAAGTGAGAAAGACTAAAAACACACACCTCAAAACTATTTTCATGTCTTGTACTCTTCTGTATAAATAAATATCAATACATATCAACTACCCTTTTATTTGGGATATGTTTGAATTAAGCCACACATACACTGTTGACAGGAGGAGAAAAGTAGATGGAGAAATATTTCTGGCTTCCTAGACACTAAAATTCTCTCAAACATCAAAACTGYGCAAAATAGAGCTTCAAAGGATTTATCTGGCAAAGCCTAAAGAGGAGCTCATTTATCACCTTTAGAAAAGTCCCCAAATTAGAAAAATGCAAAGAAAAAACTTTTACTAAAAAAAAAATCAAAAGTGGAGGTTGAGGAATAAAGAAATTTTTTAAAAAATAAGTCCGATCTCAAGAAATTCAGATTTAAGAAAACCAATTTTTAGATTCAAATACTTGTTTTCTCTTTCTTTGTCTCACCCCCACCCCACAATTTCAACTGCCATTCTTTGAGCTAGAACACAATGGTTACTTTACAGAGAGAAGAAAAAAAAAAGAGAAGAGAATATTAATGCTTTACCCTGAGGTGTTTTACTGAAAAAGCAGGTAGATGGCTGTACAGGGAATTTCAAATGGCACAATAAGGAATACTGTCTTCCAGGGGAAAAAAATCCAGCAATAAACCAACCACAAAACTCCAAACCTCCCCACATCTAACAAGCAAAACCCAAATGAAAACCCCACATCCGCACAAAATTCAACACAGATTTTTGCTTATAGATTTCTCTACCCCCTCAGCTTAAAGGCTCTACCATATAATTTTATTCCTCTGAATATTTGAAACGGCCACTTTCTTTACAGGATACATATGAGAACCATGATAGTGGACTTCATTGGAATGAATTACAGCGATCCTTAAGGACCTCTTGAAGGACAAAAGTAACAAAAATACTCCGAAGACAGCATAAATGTAAGTTAGAAAACTTACATATACTTTGAAATGTTAACTTTGCATCTTGAAAGAMACTTGTGCAACACTGTTGAKTACTATCAGMTASAAAYCACAAAAATATTTAAAAATCCAATRYATGCAGGGRGGRAAAAGAGAAACATGGAATAAYAGAAGCCCTAACTCATTTTCCTACAGGCCAAAGTGCCATTCTATCTTAGAAAAATATTCTGGAGGTTTAAATGATTATTACTGTCCTTGAAGTACTTGGCACTGAAATTTGCAATGAGCTCTGCACTCTGCTGCATACAGGTCACACCACAAACAGGCTCTTGAGGAGTTCTATCGACAGACCCAGCAAAGGGTGAGCACTGACCCCCAGCTGGAGCAGGCTGGATGAGCCTCACCCACAGTGCCCACACCGTAACCCTTCCCCACACCTCTCTGACTCCACTTCACACACTGCAGAGCTTCCTTCACTGCTSAGTCAAACCTCTCTGCTCAGTGCTGTGTGCAAGGGGAGAGCCTGGGGARCAGTAACTCAGCATTCCCACTGGCTATGCTATGTTTATACAGATTTTGGGACTCCATCCCAGAATGAGACAAAATGGCACAGCTGCCAACACCACACATAACTCACCAGGTGTCACCATGCTAGAAATTCAGCTCTCAAGGCTTGAGGCTGGACATGCCCAGCTCCCTCAGTCCTCATCAGAGAGATGCTCCAGTCCCTCCATCATCTTTGTCACCCTSTGCTGGCCCCACTCCAGGAGCTCYRTGTCRCTCCTGTCCTCAGGATCMCAGAACTGGGCACAGCACCYCGGGTGATCCTCCCCAGRGCAGAGYACAGGGGCAGGATCACCCCCCTGAGCTGCTCCAATGCTCCTAAAGCCCCCCAGCCCCCCATTGTCCCTCCTGGTCTCAAGGACACACTGCTGGCTCATGGACAGTTTATTGTCCACCAGGACCCCCAGGCCCTTCTCCTCAGAGCTGCTCCAGCAGGTCCCCYCCAGCCTGTGCTGGTGCTGGGGTTGTTCCTGCCGGGTGCAGGGCCCTGCACTGCCTCTCTCCAGCAGCTCAAAGACAATTGGATTCAGCAATGTTCCTGTTTTGCACTGAACTCTCCCCCTCAAACCAGCTTCTCTAAAGTCAGTAAATTACTTGTGCACTCTGCTCCTCTCCATGTACTCCTCCGTCTCCTTTTTCCTGAATCCARGCACACAACATTACACAGAACAAATGGAACCAACACAGCAGAGCAGTTCCAAGGCTGCTGTAATATCACACTGCACTGGCAAAATGCAAAGGCAGGCAAAGAGAGCAGATAATCTTCTAAAAATAGTGTAGAGGAGCTGGTGCCAGGCTGCTCCTACATTAAAGAAACAAGCTGTGATTTCCCACAGGACAACTTAATACAGGTACAGCAACACCACCTCTAGTTCTAGAGCCCTCTGAACCAATTCCACTGGCACCTTATTGCCAATTGTCCTCCTTTTTATCCTTAAGTCTTCTTAGAAGCTACATGTTTGAAATGCTCACGCATGATTCTGGGATTAAACCCTCTTGCACTGAAATCAAATCAAATCGTTAATATTTACAAGTAGTTTYCCATTTGATCAAGAAAGTCAGAGATTTCAAACCAACCAAAACAAGAGCATTTCTTTGAAACAGCAGTATAAAAAGGTAATGCAATTTAGACACCCCAAATAACTATTCAGAAATGCGTGTAGCTCAGAATTACAAGTGTTTTCTCCCAAGTTTGTAAGAAATGTGTAAGAAAAATCAAGTYCTGTCTGGAGCATGTTCTTAGACCAGTTAATTCCCTAATGTTACTTTCAACCTAYCTTACTTTAGCATTCTTCTGGTTTGATTATGTAAGTTTTTGACTCTAAGAGCATCTTGGAGAGGAAACAAGTAAGAATCTGTGCAATTTATAAATATCTAACAGGCATAGCAAAGAATCCTTGTAAGCATCTCCTTTCCAAAGGAATGGTGCCCATGACAGATACCTCCCACCTCACTGCTACTGTTCTCTGTGTCTATTACTAAAYTCTTAAATATATAAGAGCTGCAGGAGAACAGATGGAGCCAACAAATGCATTAATGTCTGTATGACCAGTACTGGGGTTACACAGCAAAGACATATACATAGTTCTTTTCCATACTTTTAATATTACAATACACTAACCATGCTGAAARCTGCAACACTGCTGTTTTGCTTGTGGCTATATCAAGAAAACTCAACCTCTTTTTCCTACAAGGAGTGCCTATCATATTACATACGAACAGAAAAAGTCACTTGTCTAAAGATATGATGCACACTGCTTTTGGAAAGCAGTTCAGGTTGCAATTTCAGCTGTAAGAAACAAATTCTATTCCATAAAGATCTCTAAGTTTAAAAAGCACAAAGTATAGAAGGCTGTTCAAATTCTTATGAACTTAACAACGGCACAGCAAGAGGTATTTCCAACCTGAGRTTATTAAATCAACTAATCAGGAGCTCAACAAGCAAGTATTTACAGAATACAAAGGTGATGGTTTCACTAGACAGCAGTACATGAAAGGATGCTAAAAACAAGAAGCAAGGGGATACCTTTAACTGCCCTATGGTAATTGTAGCTTCTGTAGAMATACAAATGGAAATATGAAACAGGAAGAGGAAAAAATCAAAATTAAAAATTCAGCTTGGCCACTKTCCTGCTGCTGCCAGACAAAGAATATTGAGCGAGCTGGATGGACCCCTAGACTTAGCCTGCAGAGCATTTCTTGCATTCCTAATTCATGACATGATGTAGCAAAGACATGGAAAGTACTCAATAGTTGGGATGGGGGAAGATCTCAATGTCAGATTCAGGCAGATTTCCCTAGATGCAGCACCTACAGCCTAAGTGAATGGGTAGAAGGAAAAAAAAACAGTACTGCCTGAGAGGAAACCTTGGTCTTAAACAAATGCAAAGMGAAGTGTGTTCACATTTAAATGCACTTTCCTATTTTGGATTTAACAGCCAGTGATTAGCATAAAAACAACGTAAGTAATAGGAATATTCATCAACAAAATTCAACAGCCTGGGAATATGATAAGGAAGCATGGAGATTACCCAGCATTTTAGAYCTACAGTACTGAAAATCAACCTAAATATATACCAAACACTTAATACAGAAAGTATCTGATAATGCTGTAACACAAAACCACTGCGTATTAGCATTTTACTCACAATATTCCCTAAAAAGTGAGTTGGTGAGCGAATTTGGCTATAATTTAATTTAACTGGCTTAGTGATAAGATGCAGCTATCCAAGCTCTGCTACATATAGTTAATATAYATGGAAAAACACTGAATTCAGCAGTCATTCTTACAAAAAAATGAAAGAGATTATTAGAATGTATATTTCTGCCYGTAAAAAGGAAGCTGTTCCAAGTACTGTATTCCAAGCTCCAGTAACCTAAAGCTTGTTATAGAGGAACCACAGCACCTCCATCCATCTTTATTCGATAGGATCAGGGAATTTTCACATTGTATCAACATATGGCCCACTGAAGACTGAAAAATTTCCCCCGAAAGCTACATAAAACTTGACCAGCCAGACTGCACTGAGTTTATTTAATGCCTTTAGATCTATCCTGTATCAATGTCCAAGTATTCCAGATACAGCCACAAACCTAAAATGGTAATTTGAACACAGCACACCCCCTCCTGGGCAAGCTACATCTCTGGCAATGTTTATGCAATAAAACTAAAGGAGCTTTACCTAACTACACTGGCCCATCTCAGGCACCATGAGCACAGCATTTGTGCCATGGGGCTCAGAAACCAGAGACCTGCCCTAAAGATAATCAGCTTCTGAGAACCCAGGGCCTCAAGAAAAGCATCCAAACTGATGCAAGGGCAGGAGCACCTCCCTTGTGGAGATGGGCTGGGACTTGGAACATGTTTCTGAAACCTGTTTCAAATTGTCTAGTTTTGATGAAACTTTTAATCAAAACAATAAATTAAACAGATACCATCAAACTCACCCTACTTCCATTAATATCACTTAGTAGAACTAGAAATTGCAATAAAACATAACTTTACAGAACATGGTCCAGGTTCTCTTCTGATTATCCTTGTTATTTTCTGTCACTTTTGAGTGTTATAAAAAATGGTACTATTTTTAGATGGAGCATTCATTTCACTAATGACTGATTTGACCTTTCTGTTTAATGTCAGAGGGCTTTATTTCAGAATAAAAACCCTCAGTATCTGACTGTCTTAAGAAGCCACGAGGGTACGAGCAACATGAAGTTACTGCTTGATTTCACATTTACTTCAGAAGTTTAAGTTAATAAAAGGAGGGGGGTAAAGTGCCTTTATTATAAACACGATCACCACGTACAAGGCAGTACCCAATCAGAACACATGTGTGCACTCTAAACATGCCTAAAAGTGTTGGCATTAATGTGGACGTACAGGTTTGTCTGTGCATATTCTCTAACCAAAACTTACTTTTGGAGACAAATGTGCCAGCTTGTATCTATAGGTAAACAATGTGCTGAATTAAACATCTCTGCTTTGCAGCATGGTGACAGAGCAGTAATGTAACAACTRTATCAAAACCATCAAATGCCATAAAACCCAAGGCAAAGTAAGAGGTAACTTTCCTCTAATTACATTTCAGACTGAACACTGGTAGGGAAAAAAAGTATTTAAAATCAAAATTTAAAACACCATTTACAATTTTTTTAGTTATAATGACACAGCTTTAGCTGCAGAATATTTCTAGTATACACAAACTTACTTTTATACAAAAATGTTAGATATAGTCARTTGTATTTCTTTACTACATGGAAACAGAAACCAAAATCTTAAACATTTCATGCCTCTGTTCGTAAGATTTTCATTCAGGTAGAGAAACCCTCTACATGCGGTGTTCAGATGTGTCAAGCTGGCATCAGTACTGTCCCAGAGCAAATGGAATAATCTACTGCTTGGCTGTGTGTTTTAGCTTTTACAACACAGACAAGAGTACAAGTACCAAGGATAAGGAGCTTGCAGTCCACTTGCAATGAAATTTTGGTGTTAGTTACATGAAACAGTAACTTCCTTCTCTGACAATCTYCAGTGATACAAAAGGACTTCCTATGTTCCAAACAAGCTAATTCGTGTGGGTAAATTTTTAAGAAATATGCTTATTAGAAGAGATTGTAAATTTATTCTGTTCTAATGGGTCTTTCACAATTTATTAAGTATTTCCTGGAACTGTTTAGTAAAACAAGTGATAAACAATGATAAACAACATAACTAGAACTAAAGTCCCTTTCATTATTAAAAATTACTACAGAAGGAATTAATATACTTTAATTTAAAATATTTTGCTTAACTGGAGAATTTTACTTTATAAAATTTAGATTTATAAAATTAGATTTATGCTTTAGATTTATGCTTCTGAATACACAGAACAGGTGGGACTGTYCTTTTGGTTTTTAGCACTTCAAACATAAGCTTTCAGACAGAAAGTRCTCTGTTCTCTGAATAAGGGCAACAACATTGTTTCAAGGAACAGAAAATGACAACTCTCAAGAGTGCTTTCAGAACCCATTTTCACAGTCATGTTTTCTCAACAAAATGCTATTTGGGGCAGCATCAATTTACTTCTCACATGTATTAAGTTATTGATTCCCATAAAGAGATAATATGATAACTCCCTGGTGTATATAATGATATCAATATATAATTAAAAATTGCAAAAGGAATAGCTTTTGAGACACTTCATAATGGCAATTTAAAACTGCTAAGCAGACAGTGGAGATTCTGGGCTCTTTCAGGAAGATTAGGAAAAAGAAGTYAAAGCCAAAGATCTCCACCCACCCTTCGATTCTCTTTGTAAGGAAAGCCATGACTAAGAGAAGCCATTGGCAAAAGCAGCCCAGTCCCAGCAGCATCAGGAGATGCAGCGAATTCCAACTCTGGTTTGATTTYATGAGCAGGAGCTTTCTGTGGTATTGAACACTGTGAAGGAACAAGTGCAGGAATTGGGGTGACAGGAGATCAAATCATCCAGAGTGTTTTTAATTTGAGATAACAAACATGTAAACAGTAGAAGTAATGATAAACAAACARAACTTTACAGACCAAAGTCCTCTGAAATATATATCGTGCCTATGTTATGATACCTTTCTTGCCTCCCTTATTTGCTGTGAACTCAGAGATAAGGTTTGTTATCAGAGCTAAAACAGTTAGGAAATTTTTTAAAATGAAACTGTTCAATGAATGACACAGTGACATGGCTTGACTGAACATTTGCTCTGGGAGGAATGCAAGGGAGGAGGCAAAACCAGAGAGGACAATTTGACTKCAAATATATACACACAACCCCCACACCCCACCCAAATCTTAAAATGCCATTAAATACTTTGTTTGCCAGTTATTTTAATATCGAATAAATGCAGTTCTACTGAAGAAAATAGGCTTTGCTGGCAATATGAACCGCAGGGATGCTGCCAGCTTCCATGAAGAGGAAATTCACTGAAAATATGACCAGAGAATCTCACATCAAGCATTACAGTATTTTCAGAATCCAGGTTTAAATGACTACAACAGAAATATCACCTGTGATTTGAGTGATTGGTTTTCAAGAAGAAAAATATCTACATTTACACATTTAAACTAAGAAGTGGGAATCRAAAAGAAAACACATTGTGAACGTTCTGGTACATTAGGTTTCTAAATTCCCAAAGCAAAACAACATAAGAAAATTAACCACCAGAAATCAGTAAGGAGACTAGCAATTAGCTTACAGCAAGCTGTTTCTGACTAATGATTTTTCCACTTTAGTTTTCCCAAAACCAAATTTATGATTTTTGCTTCATTTTATATAAACAGCTCCAGAAATATATCCCGTTATACACAACACGTACTAATGTTCAAAAGAAGATCAGTTGTAAAACCAGCATTTCCAAACCGTGGAATCACATAACCAAGCGACACACAGAGTATTTAATACATMAGCTATTCTTCATAGTATTCAAGGATACATTGACACATGTACAGTATGAAGTTACAGTGTGATTCACAGTCCAAGGCAGCTTGTTTCATGCATTTGAGTACTTTAAAAGTACTTGTAGGGCCTGATTTCTTGGTAGAAGACCTACGATTTTGAATGTGAACAAATTTATGGTTTAATAATCCTGTTTTTTTTCCCTCCATGTAATTAGAAACTATATTTTTGGCTTAGAAAGACAGCATTAGCCCTAAGTGAACATCTGACATTTTAGGATGATGACAATGAAAGCAATGAAATTGGTTAATTAGGAAAAAAAAAAAAAAAAAAAAGACAGAACAAAATAATCACTATCCTAAAAGTTTCAACTGTGACATTTTTAAGACAGGCCTCTTACTTGAGGATCCTGCTCTGGAAATGCTCACTGGGACTGTCTGCTTTACAGAATACACCCGATGTTAGTACCTGTTCACACAAGCCTCTTATTATGATATTCAAGATCATTTTCCTAAGCCAGCTGTTAAAAAGAACTAATGACAAGTGTGAGTATGAATTACTGGACACCCAGTCCCTATTTTAACAATGGCCACCACATTTGCTCGTGATCCTGCAGCCCATCTCAGTGCATGTAGTGACAGTGATGGAGGCTACTTGGCCAGACCATTTCCAGACATTCCTTCCCAGATCAGCCACTCTGTGAACCAGATACTCCTCCCTGGAGCAACACATGCTTAATATGCTTGCAGAAGGCACTTGAAAATTTTGTATTTAGMTTATCCATAAAGCACRTACAGACCCTTTGGTAAAGGTTTTATACTGCGAATTTTTGCATGGTTTTAATGAAATTCCTGAACTCAGAATTACTTACTGAATTAATAATTATAGGGAGCTGAGACTTCTCCTTGAGGATGCTTTCTTTAAAAACAGCAGCAGCATTACCCTCTGAAACAGCCCAGTTTATCTCTCACCAAGAAAGATTAGTATTATCTTTGTTGTGGTTAGAGGATTTTTGGATTATAAAATCCTTACACTGTTAGCCTTTCATGAAGCACTGTTAGGGATTAAACACATCTTTATGAGCAAGTTCTCCTATAATGAAATCATAACAATTCAACTTCATTTCACCCAGAGCAGGAGAAGCGTGGCAATTAAAAGCTCCGTTCTGAGTGTTTAATATCAGCAGGTTGAAAGGGGGATAGGCAATAAACTAGCAAAAAGCTTCCCAGCCCAGAAAGGATTTTTTTTTTTTATGTCAAGCACACTTTAAATCTCCTAAGCTGTTTATAATGATAGWGTTGCCAAAAATAGCCCAGCTAAAAATCATCAAATTGGCTGCATCTGTTACAGAATACAAAGACCCCCAAACAGTGCAGAATATTAGAAAAACCTTCGAAAAAACTGCAAAAAACCCACCAAGTAAAATGGCATGCCCTAGTAATTTATTTGTAAACAAAAATCACTGCATCCATTTTAGCTGCAACTATATGTTCATGAATAGTAGCATTGCCTGTGAGTAAACAGCTTGAATTTTTCAGCCCAAAAGTCCCASAGTAGCATTAAATACCACGATTATCAAGTGTTTTGGACCACATGATTTCAGCAGGCAGATATTCTCCTGCATCTTGTCAATGCCTCCCTTTAAATTAATACAATTCTAATGTGCACCAGGCCCTGTTCTTAATGAGGCTTTGTTCCAACTCCAGAATGGCTGTGTGGGTGAACACTGAGTCACAGGAGCCTCTCCTCCTCCCCAGCTCTCGGTGAGCCAAGCAGCACCAGGCTCCATGGAAAACACCCAGCTTGTGGGCACACTGGTAACCCAGCAGTGCCTCTGCCTGCCTGCCTGAGCACATTTACCATCACAGTCCCACCACTACTGCACAAACACTTACAGGTTTTGTTGTTTTGCCCTTTTTCCCCTTAATTTCTATCACCTGACTACCTGGATGACTACTTATGAGTCACTTGCCCAGCTCTSTACACTCACACAAATTAGAGCAGACATGGTGAGAACACTGCACAGGTATTTTTTGGAAGAGGCACAGTGAGACTCAAGGTACAATTTCACGCTTAGTTAAAGGCAGGCTACAACTGCTGCTACTAAAAGAGGAGTCAACCTTTTCCCTGTGCTCACATTGGCTCTGACAATCCTGCATGGTGAGCTGGATCAACTTAATAACTCCACTGAAAATGAACTGTGTTCCTCAGCAGCACCAGTTCCAAGTAGTGACTAGAGCTGGTGTCAGGGAACTGCCATAAATGTGCAGGCAGGACCAGATGATTGGTGACTTTTCATTTTGGCAGRAAGCACTCTTGGAAAAACACATCAGTCATGAAATATCAGATATACTGATACTAKTTTTCAGCAACATATGTCTTATTCYCAGTTAGTCCCATCTTCATAGGGACAGTAAAAAAAATTACCATTCCCATCTTAGAAGCAAAACATTACTTTAAACAATAATAATACCTTAACGTYTTCTCCAGTTTTCTTGTCAGAAAGAATTATTTTCCTTACAATKTTCCCCAGGTTCCTGTAACATAACACTTCCCACAGCACTATACATAACACTGTAACGTAGTACCTCAGCCTGAGGTGCCACAGCCTTACTGCTACAAGCAAGTAAAAGTCAGGATCTTTATGGGAAGAGCTTCACAGGAGCTTCTACTCACATCTCAAGATATAAAAATAGATATGAATCTATAAAAGCTCCCAGCACTACCCACACAAAGATCCTGACTTTCATTTCTATTTAATGGAGGAGCTTCCACATCTCAGTGGCATTAACCAGAAAGCTAGGAACATTTTTTAGTCTGGCAGCTCTCAAATAATTGATCAGTGACTGATCAATGTGAGAAACTTTAATTTCATACCTCTATTCATCTTTGAGTTTAGATTTCAATGTACTCAACTTAAAATACAACCTGGAATACTCATCTATGCTGCTTATGCCACTAGAACAAAATTCCAAAAGGCTTCTAGAGCTAAGTGTGTTAGAGCTGTTTATTACATGACACTGATTATGGTAAGCAACCATATATTTAATTTTCCAGTTGGAATTTCCATTTGACAGCTTCACACAGCAATATGACAGAACCGAATATTGTTTGACTGCATGCTAAAGCAATTAASTTAATCCCCAACATTTATAAGCATCTTAATTAAATTTATGGACTCATTCCTATGCAACTAAACAGGAAAACGAGAAGCTCTCTTTCCAAAAATTACCATATATGAATTGATGCACATTGCACATCTAGCAGAAGATAAAGTACTGCAGAATCAATTTAGTGTGTGAAGAAATTAAGTTCAGCATTTAATATTTAAATGTGTTTGCAACTATGAGCCAGGTATGTAACTGTTAAACATATTCATCCTGGTAACTGAATTAACRTTGACAAAATACCCCAAACAAAGGAAGAATACAGTTAATTCTGTCAGTGCTAGAACTACAACAAAACAGGATGAAGTCATAATGAAATCATTAAAAAAAAATTAAGTTCAGTCTTAGAAACCTTCTGTTGAATCAAACTATCAAACTATTTTCAGACTGAAGATGAAGAAACTGCAGCCCTGATGCATTTGCCATCTGAATACTTGAGTACAGCATTGTGAAAAGYAGAAAACAACATTTTAATGGAGAACACAACATCATTCAGAACAAGCATTAGTTACGATTATCAGCAAGAAGTAGAAAATGCTATTAGGATATTTATTTTGAAAGTTGTTTCTTAAAACCCAGAATTTTCAAATTGTAGATATTAAGTCATTTAAAAACCCAAATCAGAAGTAGCAAATCATACAATTAGTGAAGGAAGTTGAAACACATTACATTGTATACTCAGTGATAATTATTTTAGGATAGTATCTAACATTTTGGTGACTTACCAGCAGTGAAGTCATTATTTAAATCTATGAAGGCATGAGAGTGTGGTATATACATTTTACTTTGAGTTTCCAATGCAGGATGCCATGACAAGTTCCTACAGACAAGAATAAAAGGCAATACATTTTATCAATGTGTAGGAACTGTTAATCAAGGTAATGTAGCTTAAAAGAACTGTGAAACTTTAAATAAAATTGGCCAGAAAGCATGCTGTCCTAATGCWAAGATAAAATTACTACTTAGCTTACCATACACTAAGTAACTCAAGTAATTGCTTGAAAGCTTCTGTGAAGGATGATTCATAGCACAGGGGCTTCAGTTCCATTTTATTAACTTGTTAAAGCAACTTTTTTTTTTTTTTCCACAGAAAAGTATCACTACCAGCAAAGTTATAGTTAGTACCAAGGCTACGACTGTACTACAAATCCTAAGACACTGATCCCTGTTGGTCCCAGTTTCTCAAGCATCTTTACTTCTGGAAGTACTTCTGGAATCTACTTTCTGATTAATAAACATGAGCAGAAGGGAGTACATGCTGATAGAGSAGCTCATGCCTGCTGCATGTAAATACACTTTATTTCAAATCACTTAAAAAATCAGCACATGAATTAAAGTCTCCCGTTATGATGGACTACTACCTAATTATGTAATTTCCCAAGCAGGTGATACTTTTATTTATTTATTTATAAATATACATGCCCTGCTGGTTTCTGTTCTAAAAATGGCTGAACTTCCACCAAACCTCCTTATTAGCAGTGATTTGAAGTGCAACAAATCTTTCAAAAGTCACAGCGGATGAATCATTGGGTATGTGACTTTCAGAACCCTCAGCCAAAACACTCAGGAAAATGTCAATGTGTGCTATACAACAGCAGACACAAAAATTACTACTACTAGTCTGGAATTACTTCATTTATTCCAGTGCCATTACATACATATTACTGAAGTCCACATCTTCCATGACTAATTTTATGAAAAAAAAAAGAAATAATATTCTGATTACTCCCCAGAGATCATCACGAAGTCTTAGAAATATTAAAATATATCACTTAATCTTAAAGAAATAATTAAAYACTTTCTCTAGATTTTTCTATGCATTGTCTTGAAGATTGCCAATGAAATTAATCATACAGCTCTAGAATAAATCTTAAAACATTTTAGATTAAAATAGAAAARTGCTTTTCCAAGCTGATGACAAAGCTGTTTTCCATGAACAAGACATGGCTTATGCTGTTACCTATAGCACTCTGTCTTATTTTGAGCTATGATGAGTAACYTTATTTGTATCTTGATGCTCCTGAAAGAATTTCAACAAAATAAAACAAATCTYTCCCACTTTTCCGTATCTTCAAAAGCTCATACAATTTATTTTATATATACTCATTGCAAAGTGTTCAGAAATATTCCTGTGAATCTGAAATTTGTTCCATGTGCCACCAGTACAAATATGGTGATAAAATTCAAGTTGGGATTAATGAACAAAACCACATTGCCAAGAAGGGCATAGTTTCCACTGACACATTTAAATGCTATTTACCCTAGGAAAGGAAAAGAGCTAGTTAGAACAACAGGTATAGGGTTTTTTTTATTTTCAAATGACAGACTTAAAGTTCTTTGGCATCCTGCCCAAAATTAAAGACATTGCTACTCTATAGTTTTTGGTACAGACTGGTTCTTCTGAGCCAGYAGATACAATCTTTTGTTACACTTTGATTTCATCATGCATATCGAAAACACTTCAAAATAATCCCTAAATGTTAAACATTTAAGTATGCCTTTATTTTTATTCCACTATTTGATAACTGCTCCCATTCTAGACATTTCAGGCCTGGCAGAAATTTCAATAATGAAACTTAGTCCCCTGTGCTGCAACCTCATCTCACAAGACTTCAGTACAATTCTATCTGCCCAAGAGTGGCCTGAGGCACTCCGTAACACAAAGGCTGTGAAACACAGAACATCATTGGCATGCACAATTGTGCTGCTACTTAGTCACCTCTGCTTCATGTCATTTCATGCATCTCTTCCCTGTATTTTTCTTAATGTATATATAGCTTAATGATCTTACCTCCTGCACTTCCTGTGCTTTTGATTTCCTATGGTATACAACCTTCTCATCACAAAAAAAAACTTCCCGATAAAAGAAAGCTTTATTAACCTCAAACACTCGCATATTTTTTGCATATTCTTTTGCCATCCCTTTAATTTTAAGACCTGTTTCAGTATTCTGATACAGTAATTCTCGCATCATCAACTTGTCACTTCACCTATTAGACTGAAAGCAGCTTTKGTACAGCACAAGTTCTAGAACACAGCTTATAATACTAAATATCAAAAGTGTACTAAACAAATGAGACTATAATCTCTCGGAACTAATTGTTCCAAGAAACAGTTTTACTATTTCTGATGTCAAATATCAGGTTTTCTCAGCTCTCACAGAATGTCTACTTCCCCTATAAAATAACACTTTAAAGGTCAGATACAGAATGTCACTGCATATTTGAAGATACATGGAAAGAAAGAAGATTCCCATTTGCACAGCTGAGTCAAACAGGAATCTTACACTTTAAAGGGAAGTAGATGCACAATGCCCAAGTTCCCAAAGCCATGCTGCCCCTCGAGCCCCCAGCTTACCCGCCGATCAGGATCTGTGGCTTACTCGAATCACTTGTGACACCAAACACATCAGGAATCAGGTCTCCATTAAAGCTGAAAATGGAAAACAGTGCCAGCACCACCTCAGTCACTACAGGAGTTCAAACCACCTGCTCTTAGACTAATCTGTACTTGGTTAGCGTATTCCCAGCAAGCCATGAAGAACTCTCAGCTGGGAGTCCACTCTGAATTCTGGCTCGTGTCTCAGTTGCTGGTAGCAGTAAAGGCCCAGTATTTCACACTCTGCCTGGGCTTTGGCTTTCTAGATCTAATTCCACCCCACTTTTGTTCGGCATTTCACACAGAGGCAAGCACATTGTGAAAGGGATATTTGCTCGTTCTGGTAAGCCAGCAAGGTTTTTCTTTTACAAAATTCACTGAAAAATGAATGGCTTTTTTTTCTGAATAACTCCGAGTACTGAAATTAAAGAAATTAAAAGATCATGTAGTTACTATTGCCAAGATAATATAACATACAAGACTTGTAAAGATAACTATTTTCGTTCATCATCTTTTGTTAGATCAGTTGACATTACACAGACCACCCTGTTCTTAAAAGATAAAGAGCATGTGTTTCAAATTCTAGTATTAAAATATATTTAAGTTGCTCTTAGTCACCATTATAAATGTGGTTTCCTAAAAAAGTAGGTCATACTTACTCCATTACTAGAGGCTCATCATGAAAAGTCTTATTTAACATAGTTTTATGGTTAAGATCTGAAAACAGAAAACATTAACTTGATTCAGTTACCAATATATTGACATTTGCATTTTCAACTAAGACATAATTCTTCTATTCATTTAAAACCATCAGTTTTATGAGAAAAAAAAGGTATCATTTAATATAATCTACTAAATGTCTTCCTGAAATTTTGCAGGAAAGGTGAATTACAGTTAAGATACTGAAAGATTTTTTTCCTCTCCACTAAACTCCTCAACAAATTATTCTAAGTTATCAGTTATTATTCTAGTTATTAGTTCTAAAACTAATTAGATCTTAGTAAAATCTTTTTCTGTGTATGACTGCAATCACACAGATACAGGAAATCTGAAACAGCTGGGATGAAGACAGGCTAAAATTTCACATCATATATTAGACTCCTGTTTAATGTTTGTCACTGTGAAAAACAATCTTAATTACATACACTGAGTATTTAAAATAAGCATTAAAGGTAGACTTTCTAAATGGGAACTAAGGACTAAATTCCAATCAGKTTATCACCTTAGACTTCACTTTCACTTATAATCCATACACTTTGCTAGATTATTCCCATTTCTCTCCTCTCTCCATAATGTTTCTCTTCATAATTTCTACATTTCATACAACAGTCCCCTCCTATTGACCTGTTTGTCACACTTCTATTACCCAAGGAGGCACCCCATACCTTCCCAGTAGGCTCACTACATACCAACCACAGCCCGAATTTTTAACCTCTGAATGCTCTTCCAGGCCCCATATGGTCATTTGCACTTCCCCCAACATTTGTTTTTTTCAGAAACAAGATAGCATAACTTAACCCAAGTCCTCCACACAAAGTTCTCTATGCATTTTAAAYTGAAGATAAATCTTTTGAGATAATCTTTGTGAAGCTGACATGCGTGATGGGAAGCCATGAGAAGCAGCTCTTCAGAAATARGTTATTGCCAAATTAGAATAATGTTCACTTACCTCTGTTGTATAATATAGTGCAAGCATTTTAGCATTGTTCTCTTTCAATAATTATTGAACAGTTTAACAGCAAGATAATACATGGGTGTGAAGCTGAATAGCTGCCAATCCCTATTTTAGTTGTAAAAACAATCACTACACTGTAAAAATGAGTTGTAACTTCCTGACATTACTTTGAATTATTAAGAAGTCTAACAATCTTATTAATAAGCAGTCTCAGCAACTCACCTAATGTTTGATTGTGTCCCCAGAAAATAACCACTGAAAGTTCATCTTTGCCATGACTTGGTGCCTGGGTAGTGAGGAGGACATCCATTTGGGAATCTCCATCATAATCTCCAGGAACTACACTGGTTATGGTGACACCGAGAGATCTGCAATTGAAAACAAAAGCCCCCACATGCAAATAATTGTAAAAAGGTGTCCATGAAAAAAGCACTTGTGTGGCCAAAGGCTTGCCCAATTCTTTCTTATTAGTTGGTCCAATACAATATTACCCTTCATCAACCTTGCTTATGATGAAGTCTTTATYGCAAAAGTATCTTGAAATCAGGCACTTGACAGGCTGTCTTTGCCTACAGAATATGACATATTAACTCTAAACTTCAGCTATCAGGCATTCTTCAGCCATATCCTGTTTGTTAATGCTATTTACACTTTATTAAATCCTTGTATTTGTTGTAGAACCAGTCCTCCAAAATGTTTCATTGGGCAGGATCTTTTGGCTGCAATCTAAGAGCAAGAATATAAAGCAACAGGAGCTGTTTAAACACCAGGAGTAAGGCACAGGTAGATTTTTTTTTTAAAGACAGTGCCATTTCCTCCTATCCTCTGGCAGGTCTTACCACTCCTCCCTACRTTTGTTTGTTCTTTCTATCTTTTTTTATTTGGTTATCTACTCAGGCTCTGCTTTACACACACAAACACGCATCATTGTTAAGGATTAAACACAGATCATTTCTAATGCATTAAACAAATTAGTTCCTTCAAAGACAGAAGGAAACAAGGAAAAACAGAAACATGTAGAATASAGAAGATGAAGCTGAGCTATAAAAGCAATTTAACTTTTCATAAATATAATACTATTGGTAAGTATTATTCATAAGCAAAAACCATAACAGTATTATAGGATATTGAATCTAGACATATATATGCTCATAAACAGATTGGTTTACATTTACTAAAAATTGAAGATTTTTTTAAAGGCCACGTGTAAACTTCAGAAAGGAACAGATCTCTACACAGAAATACCAGAACATCATTCTTCATATCTTTTCTAAACCAAATGATATTGGCTGGATTCCATTAGTAACTACAGCAATCGCACAAATTTCTCTGAAAACATGTCTTGGGATTGAGACTAAATCTACCCACGACAAAGACCTATGTATGATATCAAATGATAGTTTGCTTCACTAGGAAATAAAATCCTGAAGAGCCAAATCAACTGCAAAAGTATTTCAATATATGGGTATTTTAAATACTAATTTGAGGACAATACACAAACCAAAGACATTTCATAAGGGGTGGGAAGTCACACTTATTAATTAACAACATGAATGACAAAACTCRTCTCAACAAATTCTGTCAACAAAATCAAAACAAAACAATTAAAAAAAATGTATCAAGAAATTAAACAGGAAACTGATCAAAGAACTAGAGTTCTAAGGGCAAGCTGAACAACAAGTCAACCAGGTAACACCAGCACAATTTGGGTCATGTTCCCAATGAGAGAAGAGAAGCACTTTGAATGAAAACAGCCTTGCACTGGTTCAGTAYTGAATATCCATACTCACTTCATCGGTAGCTTAACACGGGGTTTAAAGTAGGGCTCCTTCTGGTCAGCCAAAAAGATAACCAACTCATTTCCTGCCAAAGTAAGGGAGACCATGAGCAACAGAGGAAGACTAGAAATGCCTTATAAACAAACCCAACATTTAAACAGCTGWGCTACAAATAACCATTCCCCACACCAGCAAAAACTTTGAAAGACGTCCCATACCACTACTTCCTCCTCATTCAAAAGGAAGCTAAAAGAGCACTTCTTCAACACAAAGTAAAGCCAGTTACATCTCAAAGGACTGTTAGTATCAAGAATCTCCTTTGGGGGTTTGGTGTTAAAACTTTCTTTTATTTTTATCACATCACCCAAAATAAAAATTTCTGTAAAGAGTTAAGAAATATTACACATGGAAAAGTAGTAGGCACCAGTTCCACAAAAYTAATTAGAGCTTAAAAGTTAACTCAAATTAATTCTTTTAATATTATCTCTSACATACAGRACCTGATACTGCTTTCCCATGTCARCTGCCAAAAGCACTATAAAGGAAACTCAGAAGTTACTTGGTTCCTAGCAGCATTTCCTCATTTAGAGGCAATGATACAAGCATCATTCATTTCATTATTTCAGGACAATCTAAATATAAGCCATTATTTTATGTTGCAGAAATAACTGAAACTGAGGGAAGAAAAAGAAGAATTTTAACCTCAATAATGAAATAAAAATTTCAGTCAGTAAACCACAAGAAACATGCACTTACTTCTGCAAGTAAAATAATAGCTCACAGTGAAACAATTGCATTTTTTCTTTCTGTTCTTCATTCTCCAATAAATCCACCTGTAGCACAAACCCATTACCTATAGAAAAAAATAATCCTAAGGCCCCAAACTTAAGCTACCACRGTACGTTTTAAGAGCATCATTCTGTGGCAAAGTTCACAGCTGTGAAGTAGCAGAATACAAGGMTCCTTGCTATGAAACAAAAGACACCTGCCACAAACCTATTTAAGAGAAAGGGAATAGACCASCAAATGAGTAAATGAAAAGGAGCCCTTTCAGGGAGGCCAGGGGAGATCAGCACAGTCCCACCTGGCAGGTGAATGCTGCCCCAGCTGCAGCACAATTTCATGGATGAGGGAAAGGCTTGGCACGTGGCCAGGGGCAGGAGCCTGCTGGCTGCCTCAGCTTTGGGGAACACACCTGGGACTGACTGCTGCAACTTGGAATTGCYACTTCACACCACAGATTCTCACCTGCCTTTTTATTGTCTATTYGGTAAAGCAATGATGAGGATAAAGAAGCAAATGCGTATTTACACATACCAGGCTCCAAGTTAGTTGCAACACTGAGAAATGAGATCTTTTGGTCATTAAAGATAGATATATAAAATTTCAGCTCAGTGCTCATCAAGCATCAGTCAAAACAAACTAACTATGAAAAACTATTACATGAACAGGAAACAAAATTACTCTGCCACTACATCAATCCTAAATGCTGTCTGCAGTTCTGTATTCTTTTTGAGATGAGATGACAGTAAGRAAGAAAAAAGTGCATTGGAGGGTGTGAAAACACAGGAATAGCTTCCATGCAAACAACTATTATGTATATTAGAGGTCTTCAGGCTGAGTATCTGTGTGGTATGTACCAGATACATATCACACACATACACAAATATAAGAGATAAACACCACAGAAGTTTCCAATATTCCTTAATGAAATGCAGCAGGTGAACAGAGGAATGATCACTCACTGCCCTGTTCTAGCAACAGAGGCATGAAACATGATCAGGTGACAGATTGAACAAGCAACSAGCATGAGCTTCCCCACTTACCTGTTACATGCACAGACTCACAAAATAGGCAAGTGTATGCACTATTCCTTTTATTTGTATATTTTCAGTTTCAAAAAGTGACTAATCACAGAGTCCACAGGTACTTTTGAATTGGTCTTGCAAGAACCAATTGGATCTAGATTATCCCTTACATGCAGCGAGTTTACTGCTTCTTACACAGATATGAGCACAACCTGATTTCCTTTTATGCATCTGAGCATATGTCACATTACTCTCTTTCAAGTGATGTAATGCAAGATCAGAACAATAACATATATCCAGCAAAAGGGTCAAGACATCATCCCCATTTTCTTATCAAGGGTCAAGATTATTAGTACTGGGCTGCTGTACAGACCACTCTTTCTCAAAGTATAGTGTCATTTCCAACCTCATTTCATCACAGTTTGAAATTGGGTGCCATTTATTCTACTACTTAAAACTTCACTATTTAGAACTGTTCTATTTCCTTTTGTTTTGAGGGTATTCTGAAGTTACTTTTTGTCAAGACTAAAGYTGTGAAAAATAATGTTTTGAACTAGGTTATTTTGAGCTGATTGTGAAGACAGAAAGATCATGAATCTCATTTCTGAAACTTATAACTATTCACATKTTTATATGCACTCATCTGGAAGAAAAGAAAGTAAAAATTAAGTCTCTTATCATGGACATTCATTTTAAATCTAACTGTTCTTTCAGTAGATGAGCCAGTGGAGCATTTCCAGGGAACCATGCAATTCAATAGCTCAACTAGATRGGAAAGTCACTCATGCTTTACCAAAGCTACTCAGAAAAACATTTCTGAGATTGAAGGAATAATAAAGGCGAATCTGAGAATAAATTCATTATCTTAACATGCAACTTCAAGAAAGTAAAATAATCCAAGATCAAGGTCTGCAAATAACACTGACCACTGAAAAGAAGATCTGATTTGAGGTTTCCCCAAATCTAAAGCCTAAGGAGAAACTTGTGGCAGATGACAGCTGTGTGTAASAAATTTCTCTACCCTGACACTCTAACATGATGTTCAAGGTAGGATAATGTGCAATTTAGCTTCCTCCCATCTCTGTTTCCCAGAATATTATGAAAGCAAGAGCAAAAAAAAACCAATTTGTGACCATTTAAGTTGTAGGATGAAGTCTCTAACTTATCTCACAATGATAAATGCAACCTTAAAGAAAAACAMGCCCTATATGAACCCTTATTCTAGTGTAAATTGAACACATCGTATTCCACACAGGAAATACTTGGCGAGTAAAGCAAGTGTCGGTGTCATCGTGCAAACAATGTTGTGCTCACTGCGCCGGCCCTCGGCACCACAGTCCCAGGCACTCAGGCCGCGCTCGGGGAGAGAGCGAGCAGCCAGTAACACACAGATCCATAGGGATCCTAAGGATCAGCGAGCCCATCTCCAGCTCCTCGCTGGGCAGCTCGCACCGGGAGCTCCGTCCCGCAGCCCCAGAGCCGCTGTCACAGCGCTGCCGGTGCCTCCCCTCGGGGCTGTCGGGGCAGAGGGGCGGCGGCACCGGGGCTGTCCGCGGGCCCGGCTGCGCTGCGAGGGGCCGAGGAGCCCCCTCCCACCGGCTGTACCCCCAGAACCCCGGGCCCGCCGCCGGCCCTGGCCCCGGCCGCGCACTCACCGCCTCGCAGCACGAACAGGTCCGTCTGCTTGTCCGAGTTGAAGTCGCCGAAGGCCGCCAGGGTCCCGCGTGCCTCGGGCCCGAAGAGCTGAGCGGTCACATTCTGCAGGGCGCGGGCGGGCCCCGCCAGGGCCAGAAGGGCCAAGGCCAAGGCCAGGGCCAGCAGCGGGCCCAGCGGCCGGCACGGCCCGCGGGCCCCCATCGCGCACGGCCTCGCCCCGCCCGGGCTCTGACGGCAGC
>NW_026623486.1:730801-805219 GCF_030028575.1 Malurus melanocephalus | reverse complement strand
CCCGGGGCTGTTTCCCTGTCCCCGCCGTGTCTCTCGCCGGTGGCGGCCCCGGCTGTGAGGGCACAGGGGGCACCCCGGGGGAGCCGGCCCCGCCTGTCCTTGGCGGGCACAGCCCCAGTGCCGCTCAGGTGTCATTTGTCCCCACGGGAGCAAAGGGAGCCGCTCGTGGAGCGTTTAGTAGCGCAGTTGTATAAAGGGTTGCAGTTGTAGAACAGGTGAAGTGTTTAGAGGAAAGTACCAGCTTTTGCCAGGTTTCTCTTAGGTAAGGGTAACCTCTGTGTAGCATGGGAATTTCTTGTTCTGAACAGGGACTSTGTGGCAGCTGTGAGGCAACATGTACATTCTGGTCTAAACCAAAGGGTGATGTTTGCCGAGTTAGCCCTAATTTCTGAACTTCAAAAAACTCAGGCTTTAATTATATTTTTAAGTAAAATGCAGTTTTAGTAGGGCTTTAATCGTTCTAATGGAAACAATTTTCCAGAAGATCCTTCTGTGATTATTTATGTGCCACACATGCTTGTTTTAATTCAGTTGTTACTTATTTGCATGTTTGCTTGGTTTTGTSCTAATGACTGATTACACACAGAGAGTGTGAGAGAAAGATGGGGCTTTATGAGGGCTCTAAAGAAGTGGTCTGATAAATTTTTAAAAGTTCAATTTCTGCATAGATTGATTGGCAAATCCCAGGATTAAGAGTGCCCACTGAAGGAGTTGATACTTTGTGGCCGGTTATGATTACCAGATCACGGTGCTGTGATCTGAAGGCTGATTGACAGATACAGCCCTAGAGCTCCACAAAACCAAGGCTGGCAGCCAATGTTTGGAGTGTGCGAATCCCAGGTCTCACGGCAGCACACGAACTGTGGGAATCCCCTACAGAGCCAGGCCCTGTGTCTGCACAAGGCATTTGAATGGTTTTAAACACATTTTCTTAACGGCTGCTGCCTGTTACTTTTTTTGTGGAGTGTATAAATGATATGTGTAATGACAGATTGTTATTGCAGTTGTCTTCGTTCTTTCCCAGTTCATACAGATTTTGTCCAGAGATTGTCTAGAGTTTTTTTCATGGCATTTTATATAATAACYGAGGAAATWCRGTCAAGAAGTAAACAYTATTTTAGTTGAAAAGTTTTTCTGWTATTAGAGTTGATTTTAAAATCAAATTTTATACATTAGCTTTYAGGTAGCATTCATATCTAAAAATAAAAAACATATTCTTATTTTTCAAGTTTACTGCTGTATCTTTATGTTGAAATTTGTATAACTTCAGGGCTTTTTTCTTCCTTCCTGGCCCTGTCAGAAGGAGACATGGTTGGGATGACCATAGAAAGTGACTGAAACCCCCACATGTTTCTGGTTTGGCCGAGGCCTGTGCTGGAGGCTCAAAAAACACACTGCTTTGTTTGGTTTTGTGTTTTTTTTTTTTACTGGTGTGCTGCTTGGAGTGAGATGTAGTAAACACAGAATAGACCCACGTGCCTGAAATGCACCACTGACTCATGTTTTCTAGCCAGCAGCGATGTATCATGTAAGACTCAGTCCTGTAGGAGGTAATTTGTATCCTCATATTTATGTCTATTAAATTATGAATTACTTTTTTTTTTCAGTAAAACCAGATTTAATTCAGAGATTTCCATTTCCTCTCCCAAAGCAATAAAAAACTGTTTCATTTGTTGCTTCTCTGATTGGGAAAACATATATAATAAAGATAGTAGCTGTATGATAAAGTCAGTAGCTGACTAGTCTAAAGCCCCTGAAATTTTGGTTACTTTAAAAAGCATAAACTTCGAAGATTTGGAAAAAATTTGTCATCATAATTACAAATGCTTTTTTCTTATTATATATTCCAAAGTGGAAGATGTCCCACCTCAAATAATTGAGATATTCAGTGCCATAAGTAATAACATGACAGCAAGAAATATCGTGGTTTAGATTTCACATGGGATAAAWGCAGCCCTATGCATAAGCAGAGTTTTAGCTCCTTGTCTTAAATTTTACTAAACACTTTTATATGCACTAGTTAAATCAGTATTTTTATTTCATCTTGAAATATATTAGGTTGTATTCATCACCTTTTGGTGTTTTGCCGCAAATTTCCTATTGAATAACAAAACCCGTRTCAATAGCCAAAACTATTGTAAACKGTGTCCTTTTACTCAGATAAGTTTTAAGGAAGTAAAAGTCAAATAAAACCAAGAGGTCAGTGTAGAAGAAGGAAACGTGTGATGAAAGTTTGTGCTGTGCAGTCTGTCATGTTAATAACTCCACTAACATTGCTTTCACTTAATTTAATGCTGATTGCCTTTAACATTTACTAAACAGTTTTGAAAATTACTGTAGCTTAGCCTGAGACGTTTGTGATTAGCTGCACCAATTTGAAATGGCCAATTTGGATGATGACAGAGCCTCCTCTGCGCATGCTTTTTTAAAATTTGGTAAGTGTGCAGTTCTGTGTTTTGTTTTTTGTTTGTGGCTATTTAATTCAACMAAAAATAATTGTGTATTTTGTTTCATGCAATGTTTTGTGCTGGTAGATTTTTAGCACTGTATAGTAGAACTTAAAAATTTGAACTSCTTCAGTGAAAATTTCTGAAAATTGTAATTACTTAGTTTGAAATCTACTGTCAAATCTTCCTGTTCTGTTTGTGTTTTGTGTTTCTGTCAGTATCCCTCGGTGTAACCATCTCTGAACTCAAATTTCTCATTTAAGATGGCAGTCACATGAAAGATGCATTAAGAATGATGTTTGCAATTGACTCCTAAAAGCCCCCAATGTGACTGGTTTAGAGCTAAGTAGAATTGCCAGTGACTCAGTCATTGGTTACAAAGCTTGACTTTTGGAAATTAAGTGGAAGCAAAATAAAGGCCCCTGGCACAGCTTCTCCTCAGGTACAATAGAAGCTAGAATATGTGAAGTTGTAAAGACCATTAATGTGTATTTTGAAAGCAGTTTGACTGGGAACAGATGTATGCATGTGAAATGTTGTGATTGGGGAAGACTCTTGTGTAGYTCTTGTTGAAGCACAGTAGCAGCTCAGTGCTGATGAGATTAACCAGGTGAGGGGACTCAGAACTGAGTGGCTTGAATCCTCTGCCCTGCCTGTGGCTTTTCAATTTTGCCTCCCTGAACATCAAAGAGCATGTGATGTGTTGACAGTGTAAAAACTTACTCTTTCCTAGTTATTATATAGATRCTTGATGTTTCTCTTTGTTATGATATCAACACTTTTAGTAGTTTTAACACCTATTGTTTTGAATTCTCAGAAATGGCAATACCTGCCTTGAGTATCCTGAATGGTTTCCTGCCTTGCTTGTAGCATTTACAAGGCTTGTGTGGTAGACTTTGGCATTTTGGTTATGTGAARCTCCTGTGTACTGGCAGGATGGTCAGTATTTTATTTCTGGTGTTCCGTAAGTTACTGTTAGTTACTGTWAATGCTGGGATCAGTAGTTTCCATAAAGTATAATATACTGTACAGAGAACTAACTTCAGATGATTAGGAGACAGAGAAAGGACAAGATTAATTAGTGCATATTTTTTCTTTTTTCTCTGTGATGCCCAGCAACAAGACCTGAGGAAATGGCTGGAGCTGTGTCAAGGCAGGTTTAGGTTGGGTATCAGGAAAAGAGGGTGTTGGGCACTGAACAGGCTGCCCAGGGCATTGGTCACAGCTCCAAGCCTGACAGAGMTCAGGAAGCATTTGGACAATGCTCCCTGGGACAGGGTGGGATTCTGGGCTTGTTCTGTGCAGGGCAAGGAGTTGGACTTTTACAATCCTTGTGGGTCCCTTCCAACTCAGGATATTCTGTGATTCTATGAAATACAATTACCTGCACAATCTAACACGTGATTTTTCTTGATCAATCATAGTTTCAAATCTTTGTYACTTCAGTGCTATTTAAATGAAACTATTACAAGGTTTTATTCATTTTTACCCATGTTGTTATCACTCAACCTACGTAGCAATTCATATCTTTTGCTTACTTTTACTGTGTATTCAAGTAGAGGAATRCTTTAATACCTTTTGCATCTTCCTSTCCAAGCSCTTCTCCAGGTGTTTCCCTGTTTTCATTGAATTGTAGAACATTTCAGTTTGGAAGGGTTGTCAGGATGTCRTCTACTCCAGGCTCTTGCTCAAAGCAGGGTCAGCTATTTGATGACAGTTTCCTCCTGTGTATAGTGGCTAATTTTTTTAAACTTTGCTGTGAGTAGAAATAAAGTCCCGTCTGGTGCCAATGACTTCTGTAATGTGAAGATGTCATTGCCCTTAGTAATGCTGGGTAATGAAAGTTACAGGATCTGAGGTCTGGAGCTGGTTCCTGTCTCAAGKGTTTGATTACATCCAGGACTAGTGTCGCATTAAAGGCAGTGGTCAGTTTTGATTCTTAGCAAATCTAGAAGGAAATCATATGTATTTTTTTTTCTTTTGAACTGTCCTGATTTAATTATGCAAATCAACATTTTAATTTGTTCTTCTGGCATATGAAATGTTGGAAATAAAGTTCCTGCCATGTTGCTTCCATTTGTGATTAAACTTCAGAGAAGTGTTTGTTTTATCATTCTATACTTTGAAAAATTTGAATAAACCATCCCTGTTTTAAATATGCAAATCCTTGTCCATAGACTTGGTCCAGAATTCCATTCAAATCCCTGTTTTTCTTTAATATCCACAATTTGTGCCATCTTCAAGGAAGTGTGTGTGTTCAAACCTTCTGTATATATAAATCTGGGAGCAGAGTTGTTTTGAAGCCATTTTGGCCATAACTTCTGAATCTAAACATCTGGATAGTTTACAGCTCTTCMCTGAAGAGCAGTTAGTGCTAATCCCAGGTATAACTGGAATTAAAATGAGGTGGATGGRAAAGCACTTTAACATCAGGATGACAATATTTTCATCCTCCAGAGGTTGTACAWACATAGGATTGAGATTTCTTCCTGTTCTCTAATACTTTGAAAGGAATGTCTGTCATTTTTAGTAATTATTCAATTTGAAGAGTGGTGAAGTCATATTTCTCTGGAACCTGTAAATGGTRGGRAATGAAAGAGGATTTGTTTTCCTTCAGATTATGAATATAGGGCATTTAGTYAGTGTAATGTCTGAAGACAACAGGGATTTAATTGGACTTGTAGTGTTCTCTTATCAGACATTAATTATATTAATGCAGGAAGTGACACTTTGATGTTCTATCAGTCTTTTACTGATTTTGAAGTAGGTACTGCCTGCAGCAATGCACTTGTGGTTTAAGAGAATAATGGGCACACTTCATTCTTTGTGGAAGAAAAGCTGAACTCCCATACACCCTATTTAAATGTTGGATGRGGTTGTTACACCACTAGACAGCAGAAGAAATAATAAATCAACAAAATAGGTTTTTATATGTTTCCTAGCATGCCTACTTATTTACCTAAAATACAACTCACACTGTATGGTCATAATAAAGTGATGTATTTATGGAAAACAGTATTTAAAATTAATGTCCTCATTCTGTTTCTTCTGAATGCGAATGTACAAACAGAGACCTCCAGGGTACTATTTGCATATGTCATTCTATTATGTTTAGAGTGCTACAGTCTTGCTGTTGTCATATTTTAACATTTTATTTTTTAGTTTGAAAACATATTTAAAATATGTAATTGAAAATAGCTTTTTATGACAGGTTTTAATCTTACTGAAATGAACTCTTAAATAGATTTTGGATGAGAGTGTAGACAGACTTTTTTTTTAGCCATCCTAAAAATAGCTTCCTCTGTGTTATGGGCTCACTCCCAAAGCACAAGGAAAGGAGCAGCTTCGTGTTTGTCCTGACTGTTCCTTGCTTTGATTAGGTTGTGATAGTAATGAAACATMATTTACCACATGATTTCTCCAGGAGAATGCCATAGACACCCAAGCAAAACATAAACTATATAGATGCTAATGAGGAATTAATGAAGAATATGTGGAAAACTTTGATTTACACAAGTTCTGCTTGTAGTGGGAGTAATTTTAGGGAATACTTAGAAAGCATAAAACTTTTTGTCAGTTTTTTAAGCTTTGAATCCAATTCACCTTTCTGTTTCATCAACAGTCTACTCTGTTTTACTATATTTCTATTAAAGCTTCAAATATCTGAAATAATGTGACTGGTAGATGGTGGTGTTTTGACAATTTCATGCTCTCTATTCTGTTTAATCTTTTTCCTGCACTAAGTTGAAATCTTTGAATGCTCTGAAATAGAAGGATATGCTTTTGGTTCTTGATAACTTTGTTTTGTTTCTCTGTTGGCCACAGAGGGTCACAGATTGTCTGGTAAGTATTTAAATCAGAACAATTTCAGTTCAGGAACTTTTGACTTTGTATGTCCGTGTGTGTGTGCCTGTGAATACTCGCTGTTGTGTCCTGGCACCACACTGGGGTTAACAGCCTGCAAGAAGTGGACATTCTGAACCTGTTCCACACACAAAGGGTGGTGGATATACATCTGATATTCAGTTAGCTAACCTGTGAATTAGAATCTTTATTTTGCCTTTGAAAATCTAATAATCGAATTTCTCATAAATTTGTTGCTTTTCGTTCACTGACTTCCTGAAGTTTTTTTCCTTTGTGTATTGTTCTTTCACTACAGCACTGAACAAAATAACAGTTACTGCAGCTCACTGTATTGTGTGCTTTTGCARGATAACTGAATTAATTGTATAACAGTATAAATTAGGAATTATCTCATGGACAGGGATTCATAGGCAAAAAGAAGTAGAAAAATGAAATTGCTTTGAAAATGGATTTAAATTGGTTCAGAATGTTCATTATTTATGTATTTATTTTAATAGAAGATACAAAAGCTCTGATATGTTACAAGTTTTTATTTTCCATTAAGGAAAAATTTCATTTCTTTTGACTTTGTTTTTTTAGGCAGATCAGATAAACTGGGCTCTCTGTGCTTCCATCCAGGCCCTTTCCCACATGCAGGTGTTATTTCTAATTTAACCTCTCCCAGTGGGGAAAGGCTGTAGGGGAAGCTCCAATGAGTTGGGAAGCAGCCCAGGGCATCCATGGAGAGCAGACACCCAAGGTTCTGTTTAGGGAGGAGTAGATTGTGTTTCACTACTGTGATTGCAGAGCAAAAGTTTGTCTCCCCACCAAAGGACTTGATTCATAAAGCCTCTGTCACTATTCCACACACATTCCAGTCAGGTTGGAAAAGTCCTCTGAGATCATTTAGTCCAACATTTGACCAAACACCACCTGAGTGCCACATCCTGTTGTTTCTTGAGCACTTTTATTTCTCTTTGTTTTGTTTTCTTTATTTCATGTGGATGGGAGTGCATAGATAAATCTCGTGTCCATTGCTTGGGAATGTGGTGGGATTGCCAAAGMAGCACTGTGAACAGGAGCACTTACTGTGTCCTGCCAGAACTGCTTGGCTGGCTGGGCTTCCCTGGCAAGGCATTCCCTGAGCTTTTCAGAAGGGCAGCCTGCAGTCCGGAAAGGGAAAATTCTCATTCTTCCTGYGAGCACATGGCTCTTTGGAGGCATTGCCATCCTGAACAGTGAATAAAGCCCAAGTGATTTATGGAGGAGAGCAGCGTGTTRCTCTGAAATGAGAAGCTGGAAATGGTTCACCCCAGTCATTTTTARTAGGTAGCCCATTTCAGCTCTCAGTAAAACTGACTTTCAGGTGGAGATAGTGAAACCGTGGAACAGGAGAATGAAAGATAGGGATTTGATAGCGTTGTATATTTCTGGAAAACTGCTAATTTGGGGGCTTTATCTGTTGAATGGCTTGTTTAAGCTTTAACAGCACGTGGGTACAAGCGAACCCTTATTCAAGACATGAGATCAGCTGGGCTGACTGGTGGTGGGTGCAAACGAGGTTGGGGCAGGTAAAACATTGATAATGTTGGACATGTTCATTTTAAAAGGCAGGTAAGGCAGTAATAGTTAAATATGGTCTAATTTTGGCCCTCTTGTTCTGTTTTTTTTCTACGTCTTTCAGAATTTTCTCCATAGCTTACTTAAGTTTCCAAGAAAATGTTCCTAGAAAATTGTTAACATTTAATAGTTGTCTTCAATAATTAACTACATTTGTATAGCATTTGCTGTAGCTGGCTGTCTACAAGGCATTGGAGATACAGATGGAAGTCTGGTTTCTGTAGAGAGGCACTGTAGAGAAAAACACGTATAGAAGTCTATTCTCTGTTGACATAACTTTTTCTGTTTCAATTGAAGTTTGATAAATTGTGCTTTTTTATACCAAACATGGAAAAATACCTTATTGCAGTAATTTTTAACAATGTTAGAATTATGAAACTGATTCTGATCTTGGTTTTCTTTTTTCTTCTTATTTTAGGTTCAATTTATGAGCCACTTAAATGTATTAACCTTCCAAAGCCAGAGGGGGAAAGTCTGTGGGATAAATTAAATCATTACTATAGAATTGGTAAGTTAATAATGCTTGAACTAACCCAGGTGTGAGTTAGAATTGATAAAGATCARTGCTACATTATTCCTACTTAAGGATAGTTTCCTAAACCTCTGCTGGAAATTTGAAAGGCASAAAGACAAGGGCTGAGTTACACATCTTGTTGAAAATCAAAATGTCTGTTGAAAATCCAGTCCAGCTGTAAGACTGAATTTAGAATTATTTTGGATAAGGGGGTAGCTTTGTATGATAGCATTGACCAGGTACAGCTGAGAAAAAATTTAAATGGAAAAAAGCTTTCTTATAGTACGTGGAACAGTTTGGCAGGTGATCAGTGAGAAGTTCTTTTTTGTTATTAATTATGCCATAATGTATTTTTGTGCTGAAGTTTTGTTAGCTAACTTACTTTAAATCACCTTTAATAGTTTTCTTTTCATTACGAGGTTATTTTAAGCCAAAACCATTAAAGAAGCAATGATTTGTTTTGATTATTTTGGGTTTCAGGAGGTTTGTGTGATAATGAAGTATGCTAAARTCAGGGTTTTTTAATAGCTGTGCAATTGGCTGTTTAAGATTCAAGTTTTACTCAGACAAGGCTATAGAATAGTGAACAATTTTCCCATCACTCTAAAAATACGGGATGAGACTTCATTCWAATGGCTTTTTGAAGTGAAATCTGCATTGTACCTGGTCTGTCCATAGATCTGTTGCTTTTTTAGTGCATTGCTTTTGGCTTTCCTACAGAGGAGATGGCTGTTCAATTTGTTTTTTTAACTTGGCAGCAATAAATCAGTGGTGGTGCTTGCTATTAATCTCAGGCAATTATGCTGCTGCCACAGTAAAAATCTATTATTGAATTTATACTTAATTTAGAATAATCTATATTGACTTCTTCAGGTAATATTTTATCAAAGTTTTTGTTACAGGTTATCAAGACACTGAAAAATATAATGCAAAAAGCTGAAAAACCTTGTAGATTTCATTCAGATCACTTAGTTTCTAGTACATAGATAACAAAGGGTTTCTTAAAATTAATGCTTGACAACAATCTGTGGAAAAAAGCCTGCTTTCCTGTCTTATGCTGGACAGATTATTGTTAGAAGGTCATGTTTGAGGGCATTAAGCCTAGTTTCAATCTTGTAGCATTSTGGTTCTTACATAACCTTAGGGAAAACAATTCCCAAAATGCAGAATATTGAAATACAAAAAGAATTAGAGTAATATTTAGTCTTTTTTCCAACTCACTTTTGTCAGCCTGAGATTTCCTGTCTTTTTCTATTATTATATCAAGGTATTGAGTTAAATAATTGTAGTTGTCCTTTCTCCTTACTTACTCACTTACTTCCTTCTGCTTTCATTGATAATATTGATACAGTCATCTGGCCTGAGTTAAAAGYGTAATTTTTATGAATGTAGAATTCTGGACAGTTTAAGCATTTTAATGATTGGGGSGACAGCTGACATACTGTAGTTACCTTTTTCTTCTGTTTTCACAGAAAGGAAATTACTGGGTTGCTTTGTAGAAATTCTGTACAAAGTGGCTTGTGCTAGAACAGACTCATAGAAATAGTTTTGATTACTGCTGRGTTTTTGTGTAAAAAGGTCTAATTTGCCGGAAAAACCATGTAACAAGTGTTGTGTGTGTTTCTCCTTACTTTCCTTTCTCTTATTTTATCTTGTGGRTGCTCTGACAGGTTGTGCACCCCTTGATCTATTCCTGGAAATCTATTTAGAAAGTGGAAGAAATAGTAGTTTGTTAACAACCTTTTTATTTTTCCTTCTTCCAGTGAAATCCACGTTGCTGCTCCATCAAAGCCCGACCACAGGTCTGTTCCCTACCAAGACTTATGGGGATAACCAAAAGGCAAAAATCCATGACAGCCTTTACTGTGCTGCCTGTGCCTGGGCACTGGCCCTTGCTTACAGGTGAATAACTTCTGCACTCAGTCTCTGCCAGGTTACATTCCCTCTCTTGTTCAGTTCCCGGGAAAGTTTTCAAAGAGGAAGCTTTATCAAAAATAGATTTGTAAACCTATTGAGAAKGGTGGTTTCCACATCTCATATTTGTGAAGGTACTAGGTTAAAAATATCACTCTATTTTGGTAAGTAAACATGTTTTCATGTAGTGTAATTGGTACCAGTATTTGTTACAGAGGAATTAATGCATGCAATTAAAAATAGAGGTCCTCGTGGCAAATTTAACTCAAGGGATACTTTTAAATCTAGTAGGAAAGTTCAAGGCACTGGCAGGCTTGTTGCTGGTGCTAACAATCATTTACTTGCAAGACACAGGATGATATATTATTAGGAAGGATTTTTTTTAATGTTTAAATTTTGAAATAGCAAGGCTTATGTAAGTTGCAAGACAAAAAACCGTTTATTGTTATTATTATTATTTTTAATAAGAAAGGATGACTAAGGCTGTAAATATGTTGATATGAGTGAGGGCACAACTATCCAACAGCGTTACTTAAATACTTAATATTCCAAAGCATTAATGTCTCCTTTTTTCTTTCCCCCCCTAATGCATTTGCAATTTGTTTCATGAGTTATCTCTCTCACCCAGGCGTATCGATGATGACAAAGGAAGGACTCACGAGCTGGAGCATTCTGCTATAAAGTGCATGAGAGGAATTCTCTACTGCTACATGCGCCAGTCCGATAAGGTACAGCRCTGCGGCGCAGACACGAGCGCTCGCCTCGTTCGGGGGGATTAATTAAACTGGGAAAACCAACTCCTAAATACAGATCAAATTGCCAATGTTACTGTGTGCCCCAGCTCACAACAGCTGCCTCATTATTGTCAGGCTGCAGCGTCATTTTAGGGAATAGAAACACGAGCATTTTGGGGAGGAAAGTGCAGGCTACACTTGAAACTTCTTTGTGTTCATTTTGGAGTTGTTTATGCCATTTAAATATTGCACCATTAGTAGTTGTGGAGGGTGTTATGTCTGTTTTGTGTTTAAGTAGAATGATGTAGAACTACTTTTTGTTAAGGCTGGTGAATTTTCTTTGCACAGTTATCTTGGTTATTGTGTTTGCTGTTGTTCTCCTTACCTAGGTGATATTTTTGATTGTTTTGCTTGGTTTATTTAGCTGATGCACTTCAGCAGTATTTTACTTAATGATGTAAGTTCAGAAGGGCACATGTTTCCAAAATGAGTAAGGAAACAGAATTTACTTATGTTGCAAAATAGTTGATTTATTCATCCCATAATTCTCCTTTGAGTATACTCTGAATATTCAGACCTTCTYCTTATCAAAATTTGGTGTGGCGAATAAATTTTGCATAGTAGTTGGCAGCAGATCTAGRAGTAGTTAAATATAAATGTATTCCATGTGCTTATTTTAAGTTTCAGGTCACTGAGGTAACTGTATTGTTAGAAATAGTTTTTCAGGTTAGCCCACAGGTTCCATCACACTGAGCACACAAACTGAAATGTGAAGTCCATGGGCCTGTGGTATTAGTAGCAATCATAGTAACCCAGTATTGTATTGCCAGAGGTATTTATGCTGACATGTGTTTTCTGGGGGTTTGGGTTTTCTTGAGAGTCTCATGTCTTTAAATAATCTTGACCTAAATTGATCTTGTTACATTTGAGAGGTTGTTTTTCTCTTTGGTGTGCAGTCATTTGTTTTRAGGATGATAATATGAATAATGAGCATTAAATTAACACAGGTGTCACACTGCTGGCACACTGCTAGTCTGGTTTTGCCTTGTTTTGTACAGATGCTTTTCTCTTCCTACAATGTGGTAATAAACAGTTTCTGGTACCTAACAGATGGAAATCAAGCTGGATTTTATTCTGAGACTGTGTATGGCCTCATGTAAAAGAAAGATATTTTTTAATAATATGAATTATATATGCCCAAGACATGACCTGAGCAGATGCTGCTGCTTGTAACAAAAATTGCAGATGTTGTATTCTATTGTCCAGAARGATATGAGTTATGACCTGAAGTGTATTTATTGTATTTGTGGAGTAGATGTGAAAATTCCACACAAGTATTTGTTTGCTTGTTCTGAGCCACGTGCTGTRTGTTTTGTTGGTAGAGAAGATTGTCTCATGAAGTTAACATTGGTGTTGAAAACACTGTGAAATGTGTCAGGTACCGGCAATGATGGKTAGAAAATTCTAAAATTTGTTGGAGAGCAAAGCATGACTTGAAGAGTTATGGTGCTATCTTGGTTTTATTTAATTACCAGCTATAATTTTCTGAAAAGACACAGTTGATTCTAAGGTTCACATAGTGGTCATATAAAGAAATTTTTTAATGTGGTAATGGTAATAATAATTTAAATAAGATACATGGTGAATTTATGGTTGCCAAACATACTGAAATTATTGACTTTGCTWTTATGTTTTGCCTTTCATTCACCTTTAGGTTCAGAAATTCAAGCAAGACCCCAAACCATCTGCATGCCTGCATTCTGTGTTCTGTGCACGCACTGGAGATGAGGTCTTCTCCCATGAGGACTATGGTCACCTKCAGGTAACACACCTGTAGATGTAAATCACAGTTTGGCTGATTTTTTTTAATAATGTTATTGTTGTCTCCATTCTTCCATAATGCAGCTGTTTCCATTTGGTTAGATTTGTGTTAGTTGTGCTGTATGTGGTAAAACTGGGGTTTTACTGAAAAAGAGTATTTGAAATATAACTCAATGGTCTGTTTTGGTCAAAGGTACTGAAATAATTGTGACATTGCAGAGGTAAATGGTTGGTTGTTTACCAAGTTCCTTCTTTTTGATACCAACAGATGGCTGTCAATAAATAATCCTGGCAAAAAAAAAGTTGCAGTCAGTAAAGTGAAAGATTTAACGTAATCTTACMGTGAATATTAACATTCCCAACCTAATTTTCCATAATTTTGAGCAATTTTCATTCATTTAATATACACTGACAACAGCTTTGTCTGKTTAGGAATTGTTGTTCATTGCTTTGTGTAGTGGCTCCTCGTCAGATCCATTGCATAACTGATTGTTTTATTGTCTCTCATTTTCCATAGTTTTAATCTACTCTTTTTATTTCCCTGTCTCTTCTACTTTCAGACCYACCTTTGCTTTCATTACCTTGTTATTTTGCATTCCATAAGTCTGCACACTCCTTTTAGCTCAGAAATTGCTAATGAAATTGTTCAGAACTGTGACAGTAGGTTGATGATTATTTCATTTCATGGTGACAGTATTATTTAAAGAGTTCGTATAGTAAATGGATTGGATTCAGAAAGTGTGTGTTCAGGGAAAACTGCTTTGTGGAATTATCTTAAGTTAGCATTTTGGACTCCAATATGAAGTTTCCTGTCAGGAACATTGTACCTACAGGAGGAGTCAATCTGGGACCTGGGGAGCACTGYAGGAGAGTTTTAAGTCTGTTTTTTGTGGCAGCTGAACCATTCCCATAAACATGAATGCACATTCCCAGCTGTCATCAGCATCCYTCAAAATCCAGAGGGTTTTCAGCTCTGGGGAGACAACAGAGTATAGAGTAACTGAGGGGGCTCAGTTGGGAAAAATTGAAGGTATTATGTAGCCCTCATTGCTGTATTTGGTGCTTTTCAGTTTGTATTAAGACACTGGAATCAGTGGTCTTTAAATATTTTGTGATTTTAGAATTTGGACCTAATTATTAAAGTGCTGTGTTCCAGATAAGAATCCAATTTTTCGTTCTAGAAAAAAAGTAAATTTCATATGCTGAGATTGTGGTTTTATACCTCATACTGTGAGAAACTTTCTCTATTGGAGTAATACAAATTCTCAATTATAGTATAATTCTGTAATAAAAAACCAAACCAGCAGTTGCCTTACATTTCTCAGTGAGCTGACATTATGATGCTCATCTATACAGCTGCTGAAGGTAATTACTGKTAATAATAAATGCTGTGTACAGCTACAAAAAGTAGTTTTTCACATATCTGATGTTGTAGTTGTCCTCCTGTCAGCTGATAACACCAAAATTCCCACCAGGGRTGACGTGGTTTGCTTTCTAGGTGTGCTGTGTGCTGTTCAATATGCTACTTGCCTTTCTGGTAGCCTGCTTGGTAATAAGCTGTCATATATGTAAACATGAAAACAGCTTGTGACTAAAGTGATTACCTGGGGGTCAAAGCRGTGTTCCTAAGGGAAAACGTTTTGCTAGCACAGTTGGAAATTAAAAAATCATAAAACAGGCAAAATTTTAGAGGACCATGCTYGTTTGTGCCATTTTTTTCCTATTGATTGTTTCCACATCATTAGATCTAGGATTTTTGAAGAAGCAAGCGTGTGTAAAAGTGGGACCATTTTTGTTGGTGAATTATACCACATTTAGTTTGTTTATATGACTTCAATAAACATAGTTAATTATAGTTTCCTTCTGTGTTTTAATTATTTGCAGATCAATGCTGTGTCATTATTTCTCCTTTATTTGGTTGAGATGATCTCTTCGGGGCTGCAGATTATCTACAACACAGATGAGGTACAAATCGATTTCCCATCCTAAAACATGCTTCAAGTTGTTTGTGTTTGTTCTTGTTTTTGTTTCCTTAACCAGCTGTAAAKTAATTGTTCTGAAAATACACTGCAGATATTCTGTGCTTTGAGTGGAACTAAGAACAAGTAATGGAATGATGGATAGCAAAATAATAGCTAAAAAAGTGTCAGATGTGCAAAGAGTAAATGTAAGATRACATTGAAAGTTTTACAGTTCTCTGCTATTTCTGAAAGCTGCAAGGTCAAGAATTAAAAGGTCTCTTAGGATGATTAACTTGTACTTACGTTGTTCTCACTTTTCATGTTATTTCAAACTTAGTGCATCCTGTCCAATGAAAATTCAATATAATAAATAATAGGGTTAATTTTCAGGGAAGTCTGAAGGACTTTCTTCAAGTTCATTGGAACCTATGGGTGTTAAGAAGTTTTGCTGTATCTTGAATTGAAAACAAAACAATTTTATATTGTAGTAAGAGATGTTTGTAGAGAGTGTTAACTCTTCTGTAAATAAGATAATAATAGCCTTGGCTTCAGTACAAGTCATGTCAGGACAACCTGCTGGCCTGCTCTAAAATGAGGTTATGTTTTGAAACTCTAATGGAAAGCACAGATGTATGTACTTTTTTAATTCTTTTTTTCTCCAATTTTCTTAATCTGGATTTGCTTACATTTACTCTGTTCTGTKTAATAGTTGCTGCTGTATTGCCTTAAAAAGCTTAAATGCGCTTGTGGTACTACCATTAAAAAAAAGGGGCGATTTTTCCAGTAACAGTGAATTTGCATTATTTTTCTAAAAGAAATATCTTCAGTAATCTATTTTTTTAGATGATTAAAAAATGAAATGTTGCAACATGTCTTTTTTCTTTCTTAGTGAGATCGTGTGATAGGTCTGCATTATTTTCTCTGAATTGCCTTTATATCTGTCAGGAGGCAAATGTATGTAATTAAGTATTTAATTAGCTTGATATATAATTTATGTTATCCTCCAGATGTTTGCCTTTAATTACAGATTCTGCAGAAACAGTGCATGTTTATAGACTCTCCAGTCAGTGGATATTCTCCGCTTCCTTGCCAGGATGTTTTCCCAGCAACTGTCSCCTCTAAATCTCTGGGCTATGGAGATTCATGCTAAGATTCCTTTACCACAGACCTGYCYCTGTATGGCTTCAGGGATTGTCAGATCCCSTTAATGCCACATAACGATGCAATGYCCAAGTTTTCCTGTGGTAAAAAATAATCAGTAAKGTTATGTATTTCTGTGTGGTGCTAGTTACTTCTTCATATAAATTTCAGTTATTGATAAACATGGGAAAAGCCACCCTCTTAATCCCTGGGTGTTGTGGCTTAATTCAGGGAAAGTTCATTTTAATACAACCAAATGCTAAATTATAGGGATAAATGTACTGGGCATAGCTAAAGAGTGAGACAGGGTTTTCTGGAAAGCAGTAGCTGTGAAGAGTTTCAATGGACAGATAATTGTGCATATGCACCCCATGCTGAAATTTTAGCAGAGGCATATTATATAGAGAAAGAGACAAGTGTGTCTAGAATTATAATACTGCTGCTGGACTGGTATTAGCATTAAGAGTATATCTGAAAGGGTAAATTTTTAAAACCTGAATGGAGAAAAAAGACAGAGATATGTACAGGTAACTTGAAATAGAAGCAAATACCTTTCAGTATACTCATTAAAAAAATCACTCGATAGTAGCAAAGTGAGTCCTTCTCTGTAGTTCCCCAGTATATCCCCACTGCAATATTTTCTTTTCCACAGAGTCCCCTAGAATAATTTGGATGGGGGAGGATGAAATCCCTGCTTTGGGGATGAGCCAGTGTAAATCTTGTGCCTGTGGTTAAATTTTGTCTAAACTCTAATCTGTGGACTCTTTAAAGTGAGCTATATGCTCAATTTCATTTTTCTACAGTCAGGCAACTCCAAATTTCTTTTTCAACAGTATAAATCAGAAAAAATTATCTGCTTAAATAAGTCCCCAGCTATAGCTGAATACACCTTGAATGTCTTAAAATACCCCTCAGTACTTTGGTATTCAGTTGAAATGTATTGGTCCGAGAAGAGATTCTAATTACAATAAATTGGTTTATACTTTAGTTTATAAAGGATTGTGTTTGAATCTGCATAAATATGTATTATCTGGAGCTAATTTAATAAAACTTTGGCATRTCAATTATCTTAAAATGAATTATGAAAAAGCCCCAAGATTTCTGCATTTTAATTTTGTTTTGGTTTCTGATATTGTTAGGATAAGTTTTTTTAAAAGACAAAATATCACCTTTTTGGAGCTCTTCAAATATGTGTCTTGAATATGAAATAATTTTTATCCCTGCCTTTGTTGGAACTTCTGCATAAATTCCCTTTGTCACTTCATTTGGGACAGCTCTTAATGTATCATTATTAAGAATTGGTTTTAAAGAGAATATGTGAACTTGGGAACATCATTCTGTGGGTTCAAACAGAAAAGGATAGAAAGAACAGTTTTGAGTAATAGCAATGCTCTCTTTTGGAAAAAAAAAAACCCAGAAAAACTATGCTTTCATTTTCCTTCACTTTTCTTTCCTCTAGGTGTCCTTTATCCAGAATCTTGTGTTTTGTGTGGAGAGAGCCTATCGTGTACCAGATTTTGGTGTCTGGGAAAGAGGCAGTAAATATAACAACGGCAGTCCAGAGCTGCATTCAAGGTAGGTGAGCAAATGGAGCTCTTTTAGTCAAAGCAAGTAAATGAACAAAAAGAATTCATGGGGTGAGCTAAAAATAATAATGCATGAAAATACTGTTTGAACTAAATTAAGGTTCTCTAAAGATTGAGAGATGTATTTTGGGAAAATTGAAGATAATTTCATCATGATATGCATGCTGAAATAACCACATGGATGCTTAGCTGTTTGAGTATTCAAATTCCAGTAATTATGTGCAGCTGCATGTATATAATTCTGAAAATTGTGTTCAGAACAGTTCAGGGTCTTGAGGCATGTGMAATGGGATKGGAATAGGATTCACAGAACTGGTTMRGAATATCCACTTTAAAAAGGTGTAGAATCATCAGTTTAGATTTTCTCCTCTCCACCACGGTGGGAAGAAGGTGCTGGGCAGTGGAGAGCAGCCTGGTGCCAAGCTCTTGTCCAGGTTCTGCAGCTGCTGCCAGTTCTGAGCCCTGTCCCCAGGGACAGGGAGCAATGCTGTTAGCATTTTACTGCTCACCTCCATGGAATTGCTCATGTGCTGTCTGTCTTGAAGGATCAAATCTGTAATCTGACAATTTGATTTTTCTAGTGTTACTATTGTTGTCTCACTTTTTGACTTCTGAGGTTTTATTATCACAAAAATTGCTATAGCTTGGATATCTTAGGATTTTTAAAGCATTGTTGATCATCTGAAGTATAAAGGGCTTGCACAGAATACATATTTCTTCCAGTCTTCAATACTGCCAAATGAATCTGTGTTCTCATTTGAGAATGAATTTTTCTTCTTACTCCACATGCTGGCATGTATATTTTAGCCTATAGATACAGTGACATGTCATTGCAGACAAACTGAATTCTTTTATAGATTTTTTCTATCAGTATGAGAATTAAAAAGTCCAAGTTGTTGTTATATAATCTGTTTTATTRCCTTGCTAGTTTTCTTTTCTCCTACTGTGTCTGTAAAATTCTCCAATGCCAGGCTACACAAGCATTCACACAGAGAATCAAATGCTTCTTTCCACATCTCACCTTGTAGAAATGTGCAAAAGGAACAGCAAAACTCTGGTGTTTTCTGTTGTTTGCAGCATTCTGGTTATTCAGTATGTGAAGTTCCTTCAGGGAAAACTGAGCATCTTTTAAACAGATGGAAATGGGAATGTTATTTTGTCTTAATCTAGACTGACATTTATAGGTTGGTTTTGCCAAGGGTAAAGTTTTGTGAGATGGACTGGGCCAATCTAACTGATCATTGAGCTAGCACAAAGGGAAGCTCARAGCTTGGTCCTAATTTAAGAAGTAGACTTTGGTCATCAGAAACAAATAGTGCCCCTATTTATCTTTCTTTGTGTGCATGTGCATACTCTGCTTCACWGTAGAAAGCTGGTAGGCAATTTCCMTTGTTCTCATAAATCAGAAAAAATGGAAGGGGAACATGCATCAAAAGACACATTTAGATATTACTGAAGAAAGGCCTGGGTACACTGAAATATTCTTTATACTTTATGTTCCAATTCTATCTACCAAAGAGAGCTATCAAAACATTTTTGTTTTAAATTGATGAAGCAGTTATGAGTATCAGGTCTAGTCACAAATGATGTATGTGTTTCTTCAATGATTATGGACCCCAGAGTGGTCTCTTTGGGGTCAGTGTTATGGATGGTGCCCTCCTGACCCTTAAAGCCTCTGCTGGAAGTCTGCATACAGCATGTGTTTGCTTCCAGAATGAGTGGTTAATTCTTGTCTTTTACTGAAAGAGGCTTTCTTTTCGAAGAAGATATTWTACACCAGGAAGTCTGTGAATAAAAGCTGCAAATTATGGCCCGTRTTAAAAGATGCAGATATTTTAAGCCTTCACAGTCTTGGTATTCTCTCTTAGTAGAGCTCCAAACACTTCTAATAAATGATAAATAGCAGAACACTCTGTGGAGCAGGTCTTCACTGATGTATGCAAATTGATGTCTTTTATTGGTTCAAAGGCAAGATTTGTAACAGCTTTTATTGTAGTGTGATCCCTTCCCATACGGCTGAACTTCACACAAATTAATTTGTCCTGTAGCTGTTTGATCAAGCTGCTCTCAGGCATCTGCTGAGTACCTGTGCAAACTGCCTCTGACATCTCCCATATGCACTGCGAGAGCCATGAAACTGCCCAAGTGCAGCATCCTCATTCCCAATCCAGGACTGCAGAGCCGTGCTCTAGCTCTGCTCCAGAGGRTAGGTGTGCATTGCTGTAGTCCTTCCTGCAGTCCTTCCTGCTTCTATTTGGGGTTCTATAGTTAAAAATTCCTATCAGTGTAGGAAATTTTTCTTTGCTTCTTTTTCACATCCTCTGTGGTGCTTGATGTTCTAGTGCTGTACAGTTGAAATATACAGCACTCGGCAAGAAATGGAACAGGAGGAGGATTAAAAGCAGATATGCTTGTAGGTCTATTTTGATTTACATTTGCTAGGAATACACAAATTTTAATGCTTGCCTTCATTTTTTACTGAGAGGGTGAATCTAACACTTAAAAGTAAGCGGGAATTATGAATGTTGTTTAAGTGTGTTCGCGACATTTTTCTTAGCAAGCTGGAAGTACTTGCTCTTGGTTAGTCTCATCTTCCCCTGTCCTAAATATACCTCAAGATCAAATGTTACCAGTAGCATTATGGTTGCAAGATTGCTCTTGATAATCTTTGACACATTTAAATAATTGGCAGCTCCAGTAAGGTCTAAGGATTACACCTGCTGAGGTTCAGTGGGGACATTAAGAAGAACCTTCTCATTTAAAGCACTGAGAAGGAAAGATCAGGATACGCAAAACAAAAGCTCCATCCTTGGGGGTTTTTGAGAGTTGTCTAGTTAAGTCTTAGCTAAGCTTTGTTTTACTTAAATTTGTCTTGGTTTTTCTCTCTGTCTTCAAGTACAGTTTTGTGTTGGGCTYGATAAGTTCYATATGTCCCTTTTAGCCAATGACTTACTGACCCTGTGAAATTTTCAGAGGAATGTTTCAAGAGGATTTGGGTTCAGTTTTGTTTCAGACCCATCTCTAAGTAAGCACCTTTTCCTCTGGGCAGATTCCCACAGGTTAGTAGAGTCTGTTCATAGTGGCTTCTTGAGTGGRGGAAGGAACATATTTATTAAAATACATTTTGCCATTAATGCAGTCTGTTAACACACTCCCATTTTTTTGTTGCTAAATTGTAGAGTAGGAGGGATGTATTTCCTATAAAAGAACATGAGCATAATGTTTATTATCAAGCCTCTTTGGTAATTTGCCCAACAGGAAGGCATTAATCAGTGGGAATGAAGTGAGTGTGAAGTGTGATGAAGTGTGCTGTGCTGTGTGATTGTTCACTCTGTTAAAGACATACTTGATACAAAGGCTGTTCACGCACTTCTTTTTTCTTTTAAAATAACTTCCTCCTGTCACTTACCTGTAAAACTTCTGATAATCTAAGTGGTACTTGTGTGTGTGGTGGAGTGATTGACAATGTTGAGACATTTATATGGTCACTCACAAGCAATATTTGTAAGAGCAGCGAAGTCTACAGGGGCTTTCAAAATCCAGAGGTAGAAAAATGCTGATCAAAACCAGTAAATTGTTACATTATTCTTATTGTAGAATAATGACTATGTCTGTAAAATAGAGATGATTTCWTAGCAGGAATACATATTTGCCTTGAATTTCTTTCAGGCAGTATCACCCTGTTTTGCAGACAGATTGAGTGGTTTTATGTTATCTGAATACCAGTTGAACATTTATTACTTCTTCATCTCTTATCAGTAACTTTTTTCTCACTCTGAAAATATTTAATGTTGATATTAGGACTTTACTTGAAAGGGAAATATGAGATTTTAATGTGATAAAAGTCAGTATGCAGGATTTCATCTTCTGTATGTGCAATTTGATAAAAAATTCCTAATTCCTATGAAAGGTTCTGTTCTGAGTCACCATGCCAAATTATTTGATCAATTGYTAGGTGATAATTAGAATAGAGCAATTTTTAGAACAATTACATTTTTTATTTAGGTATTTGAAACAGAGCCAGAAAAATAATTATGTTCACAGCAGTTGTGATTTCAGTTTATTTCTTCATCTGTGCTCCATCTCTAAAAGCTTTCAGCATCGGAMAACACCAAATTGAGACTCTGAGGCTGTGGTTAAGCTGGTCAGCTTTCTCTTGTTGAACCAATTAGAACTGAAACCCAGGAGCATTCTTTCTGGCAGTGTTTCAGAAAGGAAGGYGGAGGTTTATAAATGATAAAGTGTGAAATCAGTCTAAAGTATTTCTAATATTAAAACCAACAGAGGTAAAGTAATACATAAAAAACCAAATTCTGTAACTGCATTGAATTCTTTTTCAGTATTTTCAATATTTTCTGTGTAATCATAATTAGACCACTTATTTAAAATGTGTATGAGTTAGTAATAATTTGAAATTTCATATTTTACATTAATGGATAATACAAATGACTTTATTTACAGTAAAGTAAAATGTTTGCTTCCATCCCAAAGTACCACATGGAGTATAGAAAAATAACAATTGAAGCACAGTCCCCGTTTGCAGATTTCTGACAATAGTGAATTTTTTGGCAGCGGGTGGTGCTGGATGATGGAGTTGTTTGTCAATAAAGTCACAACTCCTCTTACATAGAAGTCGGGAATTGTTAGTGCCTATTATCTGAATATTTATTATAACTTGGTGTTCATTAATTATTCTTACAAACAAAATAAACTTGCTTTGTTTTACTGGATGCTCTGAATCTGTTTTAGCAGACTGCCTAAGAGAATGTAAAAGATGTTTAAGTAGCTGGACCTTGGAGCATTTCCTGGTCCTACACTTGTCTGTCAGCACTGAGGGAGCAGAGCAAAGGCCTTTCCCTACCTGGAGTATTTGGCAGAACTGTCAAAAATCTGGGAGTGTTACATGTTGGTTTTAAATTCTGCCACTGTTGGGAAACAGCTCATGTAACATTTTACTTTTAGATGCCATGTGACCTTAATCTGGAATTTTGGAATCAACATGCAAAAATGTAGTTGTTTATGTATATGTTAATGCTTTAGTTCCTTAGCACAGTTGAGTGAACATGAGTGAAGTTGGCCTATCTATAATTGTATATTCTTTAAAACTGCAGAAAGAGTGAAAGTGAGAAAAGGAGAAGAATGCCTCTTTACCTATTTTGTAAATACTCACAAAGAAAATGTAAAACTATACTTAGTGAAAAGGCTTTGTTAAAATGCACATTTTTATTTGTACTGTAGAATTTACATAGTTGTTAAATAGTTTTAATACATTAATACAGGTTTAAAATTATATAATTGTTACTGATTTTAGTGCATAATGTGTTTAAAYATGAGTGCTTACTTGAAGTCTTGTTAATAGAATTTCTGGGTCCTGCTTTCTTGGCAATGTATWTAAGTCATGGAGTAAGAGAAATAAAAGATATGTCACTATATGGTTGACATCAGAAAATCCTTCTGTTGTGAATCCAGATTGATTAGTTCTTTTATTATATTGAAAGCTAGAAATCAGTCTTGTAAAGTTTAATGCTTGAGAGCTGGTTTGAAAAAAAATGCTGAAGTAAATCCTCTGTCTCTGTGCTATTAGCAAGACCTTGAAATAMATAATGCCAGATGTCTGATAGCAAGGTGAGAACAGAAACGCTTTTTCCAGATGGTCTCTGACATTTGCAGACAAATAAAACTGCTGAGTAGTATTTCAGAGAAAAGAAAAAACAACTTACCACCAAAACAACCCCAGATTTGCTGCATCATCATTTTATTGACATAAAGTTAAGTACGAATTTCAAATCAAGAAAAGATCATGGTACTGAATGCTGCCACGTGTGTGAAGTTTTAGCCTGGGCTTGAATTGATACCTCTGGGTTTTTGTTTTGTTTTCTCCTCAGCTCCGTGGGGCTGGCAAAAGCAGCTTTAGAAGCAATTAACGGTTTCAATCTCTTTGGAAACCAGGTAATTAAAGTGTTTGTTTTCCTTCCTTTTTTGTTAGTGATAATGGTTGTCAGGGTGGATCAGAGGATATTCAGAAATATTTAACACTGTTTGKTAGAGTCCAGCTTTAGAAAAAGTTAGTTTACAAACTGCTTGCTGCTGTGTCAGGTATAGAATTTGTCTGATAAAATTTTTAGAAGGATGCACCAACCTTCTTTCCTTTCCCTTGAATAATTGCAATGTTGTGTTTGCAGGGCTGCTCGTGGTCTGTTATATTTGTGGATTTTGATGCCCATAACCGGAATAGACAGACCCTGTGTTCATTGCTGCCCCGGGAGTCAAGGTCTCATGTAAGTCTTTAAAAGAAATTCACCTCAACAGAGTGTGGAGAWAATAAACTGATTTGAATCCTTGGTTGTGTGATAGACCTTCCATCTTGATCTTGAAAATGCAATTTCTGGAAAGGTGTTGAATCTTTGCTTCTTAAGTGTCACTGTGTTGTAGTTGTTTTTGAAGAGAATTRCAATGATGTCTCTAATTTTCTTAATACTGACATTCAAATGGTACCTTTCGAAACAATTTTAAAGCAAAATTTGAAATAAGTGAGATTTGCAGCCTTGGTGATTTGTTKTTCTTTTGGCCTAGTTTCCACTGTACACTGTGTCTGCATTTTTGAAACTCTTTGTTTTAGCTTTAATTCTTCCTTTTGTCTAGGAAAAAAGTCTTTAAGGTTGGCTTATCATAAATTGCTGAATATGAACGATTTCTTGTTGCTATAAGCTACCGTTACAAATGTATTTCCTTAGAGAGTAAATCTAAGTGACATAAGTATAGATTATTTAAAAAAATGTCTATTTCAGTACTAGCATCAAAGGTAAACTTGGTGTTAGAGAATCAGTAATTTAAAATGAGTGATAATAGAGTTCTGCTTTTTTATTCATTCTGGATTATAATAGCAGTTTTGTTCATGAAACAGGCTATTAGTCTTAAACATTAATAGTTTACTTATTGTGTAGAAGAATTATAGCAGARTTGTAATGCTGTACAATTAAAATAAAAGGCACTGTCAGCTACTTTTTTATAGTCAAATGGTCTTTTAGAACTCTTGCCATTTGATTTTTGCTGGAGACTTGAAATATTCCAACAGACGCTGATTTTATAACTTATCCCATAGAAATCTTCGTGTCCTTTTCTTCCTTTTATGGGTTCATGTCAGTCATATTGGCAAAAATATGTTATTTTAAACAGTTGAGTATCTCGATTATATCAGCAGAAAATAATGGTTTTTTGTGTGTTTCTGGAAGCTTACCTGTGGAGGTGATGCACTAGTTAGTAATTTTTCTTGTGTTTTAAATTCATAATAGATCCATGTGGTTCTTGAGAATGTTGCTCATATTTTTTCCTGGAATTATTCCTATATCTTCTTGATTGTAAACCAGATAGGCTTGTTGGTTCCAGCACCCTAAGAATATTTCTGAAAAAGCTGCTCAGAAATGATGATTTAATCATAGATACTTCTCATCATTACRCCTTCATAAAATATTTGTGCTTCTTTTTGAGCACATGGTACCCAGCTGTTTCCTCCAGGAATCATCTGGAAAATATGTTTAATAAACAAAAAAAAAATCCCAAACCACAGAGTTTTCAATRATGCCTGCACATTATCAACTGTAACCAGGTGACATTCTGAGTCAAATGAGTTCCCTTTTAAATTGCTTATCTGCAGATTTGGTTTGGAGTTTATCCTGGTACTTGCTAAGAAGTCTTATTTTGCACKCTATTTTCCTATATTAGCACTATGATTTTGATCAGATAATGTTCCAAATGTATATTTCACTTAGTAAGTTAAACAGTTTGTTTGTGCATCAAATAGTTGTCAGGGATCTAATTAAATTTGTAATGTCCTATTTCTCCCTCTCCTCCTACAGAATACTGATGCAGCTCTTCTGCCCTGCCTTAGTTATCCTGCATTTGCTTTGGATGATGAGGTTTTGTTTGGTCAAACACTAGATAAAATCATTAGGAAGTTGAAAGGAAGATATGGGTTTAAAAGGTTTCTGAGAGATGGATACAGGACAGCRCTGGAGGACAGAAGTCGGCGTTATTATAAACCAGCAGAAATTAAGGTATTATATTATATAAAGGTATTATATTAAAGAAATTCCCACCCCAGGTACCTGACACCCCCCAGTCACTGGAACTGGAATTGCACARTGATTCCTGAAGGCTTCAAGGCAAGGAAATGCCTTCTGTAACGTGCATGTGCAGTTTTCAGAGATTGCTAAGTCAGCACGTGAGTCACTGGTTTGTTTTGTAATGAATGTGCTTTCATTTACATTTAGGGTACAGTTGATTTCACATAAAAAATAAGGAAATTATTTATCATTTCATTTAATTTCACAGCTGACTACAGTCTGAGTGTGTGGTAAACAATTTTGCTTTTGATCACAGTATTTATCAGTAAAGGTTATCTAAATGAAAATTTATTTGTATTTCTTCCCCCCAGTTTCTCTGTGAAAACAAAAAGTAGATTATTTAAATATTCTGCATGAGAATAACTGTGCTTTTACATCTGCTGTGGCTCAAAGTRCCCATAGAATTAAGAAGCGATAACCTAAGTGCACTAAAATGTTTTTGCATTCATGTTTGTCTTTTGTTGCTTAGAAATTATTCAACAGGATTATTCAGATATATTTGTAGATATATTTTCTTAAATGAAAATTATTAAATGTCTGAATTTTTCTTCTTTTCAGCTTTTTGATGGCATTGAGTGTGAATTCCCTCTCTTTTTTATTTTCATGATAATTGATGGTAAGTATGGCTTTACGTTCCTGTTCCTTGAAGGCATTAGAAAGATGGGCTCTTAAAGGAAAGATACAAAATTATTTTCTTGTCCTGCCWAAATAAACCATAATGCAGTGACATTAAATATCTTATTGAGAGTTCTGCCTCCTGGCTTAAACTCCAAGCACCCCAACCCCCTTTATTTCAGCATTTCAAACGTGAACTGTTTGTAGAATATAACTGAACGAGGGTTTGTTAAAAGCTCAATCTGTGACATTGTCCTGYATTGCCTTTTAAGCCTAAAAGACTTTCAGCTGTGTCAGAACTTCTCAGCAGCACAGGAGAGAAAAGGGAGGGAGAACACAGTGACACACTCAATGTGCACCAATGTCTTTTCAAGTTGAGCATTGTGTGGCAATTGAAACAGAATTCAGAAGAGAAGAAAGGGAACCAGGAAAGGTCTGGCTTCCTCCTGGCCATGATTTTTCACGTAGTCAGTCTGATTGAATAATAAAACAAATAAAAAATCACAACAGCAAAAACAACACTACCTAGTCCTTGGCTTGAGGACAGGAGACACACCAAAGAAGTTCAAGGGATGATTTCAGGATGGAAGCTAAAACTTGCATAGGACAGAAGTTTGAATAAGAAAATGAGTAGGGTTACAACTGTCAAAAGGATTTTTAAATGGATTAAAATCTGTCCACCTTTTCTTTCTCCTGTAGTATGTTGGATACTTTTCAGATAAAGATAGTGAGGGGCASGGAAATCTGCCATCAGCCTCGACTCCTCTGTGGCCACCCACAGATTAAAATACTGTGTTTGAAGATATAATAAGGTTTCACAATTGATATTTCTAAAGAAATGCTTGACATTTTTCAAAGAGTGAGGCCCAAAACTGAGGAGAAAGGCACTGACATTTAATGCTGCCCACTTGCAGTTTTGAGAACAAAAAGCTAGTAATCTTCAACTGAAATTAGCAAAAGAATAAAAAAAAACATTTTACTCTTCTTGTATACAAAAAAAAGTAAAAAATACGCGCTTTGCACATACTGTCCTTGTCCTTTCTGCCTGGACCACACTTTCAGCAAATAGAACAATTCTGTGAGTACATTGTGTGCGAATGGCTCCAAATCCACAAGCTTCCTTAATGAAAACTTGAGATGTATACACAGCAGTGGCAAAAAGACAATGAAATTGGAGGAGCAGATATTGCTCTTGTRTCACAACTATCCTCGAGTGTTCTTGAATAGTTCAGTGTGTCACATAAATACACCTTTTTCAGCTGCTAAGAGGGGCTAATTCATGATCTCTGTGAGATGGAGCACTGAGGATCTACAGCTCAATCTCTGAATTTTCCTAAGTTGTTTAATGTATAAGCACGAAATATTTAGTTTTGAAAAGTAAACACTGGATTCTTTTTCTTCTTCTTTTATGGACTTTGAGGTCATGGAAAAATRATTTCTTCCATTAAATCAGTTATTGTTTGGTTATTTTTAGGCGTTTTTAGAGGAAATCCTACACAAGTAAAGGAATATCAGGATCTTCTGGACCCTTTGCTTCAACATACACCTGAAGGTATTTTCTGGAAGTTTTTCTTCTGAAACACTTGTAGATTTTTATTGATCTGAAATTATTAAAATGCTAACTTTGCTATTAATGTGTATTGTGATCAGAGCAAAGGAGAAGAGTACCAATATGTTTCTCATGGCAAAATACTAASTCTAAAGTGATGTCTTTTATGCAGATACACTGCATCATAAAGTGTGATARTAAAAGTGACATTATCTGGAAAAATGCTACTGATCCAAATGTAAGATTGACACTGTGCCCACTCATCCCTCCCCTCCTTCACCTGTATTCATTGTTCACAAAGTTCACTTGGATTTTCCAGGCAAATATTAACTACCAACAGTCAGGTTGTTTCAGTGTCCCACCTGGATACAGCTGAGAATTCTCTCATCATTCCCTATCACTTAATTTTGCAAGATTTAAAAAAATAATTTGGTATATAAAATTGTTTGTATATGAAATTGTTTCTGGCTTAGAGAAATAATCACTTTCATATAAATGTTCTCTTATTTAAATTGTGCACTTCAGAATTTTTGTGGCACTGCAGCCAAGGCTAGGGGTGGCCTACAGGCACATCGGTCCAAAATCCAGTTAAAAAACAGAAAAAGACCCTAAGTTTGAGTGGGAGGAAAAGAAATAGCCTGAAAACAGAACAATCCAATTTWAAAACTCATCATTTTAGTCACCTGTTCTTACATCTGTGGTGCAGTTACACAAGTAGGTGCAGAATGTGACTTGTTCTTTAAACTTYCTGCAGTGAACTAATTTCTGCTAGACAATCAAACATTGCCTTACCAAATTTGCATTATGTAGCAAAGTTTTCTTGCTGGCTGTTGCTTTTTTCTCATTATTAATGTGTATGTGAAGTTCCATRGACACTAAATTAATCTTATGGTTTCTTTTTGTTGAATATCATCACAAATGTCACATCTTAAAATTGCTGGGTGTGTTCTGATGCCTCACTCATTTGAATATTCTGTCTCTAACTCTCTTTTCCATTTTTTTTCTCTGCTTCTTGCCAGTAATTTTTTTTCCTAAGCAAATAGTAAAACACTACAACTTTATTCTGTTTATCACCTGTTCTTTATCCAAATTAATTCATGAGTAGAACAATATTAAGGTGGAAATTAATTATGCAGGAAGCATATTGATTTGCTTTTCGATTTCATATAATTAGGTCAATCATTTGTAATGATGACTCTAAACCCCTGAAGCATGTCCACTAAAAAAGTGTTGAAATAAAGTTTATTGATCTACAATGATCAGCAATTCTTGTGGCATAATTTTAAATACAGGATATGTATCTTCTAGTAGAGAAGTTATGACATTTTGTTTCATAATGTTTCAAAATTCAAGTGCTGGTTTTAAACATATAAAAAATAAAAGTAGGCAAAACCAAGTTGACTTTTTTTGGGCAGGAATTTTAGTTGGGAAAAATTGCCTGATACTGAGTCTGGGTTAACGGGGGGTACAACACCCCAAGTGTTTCACTGTGACCCAGCTTTCATTGCTTTTGGTTAGGGCTCCTTAACTGAACTGCATTTGGCTTCAGGTGACTTTTTTTGTTTTTAGTTTGCACAGAAGGTGCTGCACAAACAACATACCTGTTCTGGGAAGGAATTCTAAGGAAATGGCTGCTGAAACACGAAGTAGTTTAATATTGCCCTGGAATTCTTCCACTGCAGAGATAACAGTGAATGACAATCTCTGTTCAATCAAATTGTTACTGGGGTGCAATTTTTCCTGTTTGGGATCCACTTCAGCTTTATTAGGGACTCGAATCTAATAARGAGGGAAGTGCTATTTACTCAGTGYCTGTTCTTGCTGTCCAACTCCTCAGGGTGCCCTGTTGTCCCCAAGTATTACTACGTGCCYGCTGACTTTGTGGAGTCGGAGCAGAGGAGCCCTGGCAGCCAGAAGCGCTTCCCCAGTAACAACGGGCGTGATGGGAAGCTGTTCCTGTGGGGTCAGGCCATGTACATCATTGCCAAGCTCCTGGGTAAGAGCTGACTGCCAGCAACTTTTTACTCTGCATCAGTTTCTCTTCAATCTGAACAACACGTTGGCTTGAGTTTTGAATGGACCTTGAGTGTGTCCTCTGCTCTGRTACATCTGTGACATACAAAAAATTGCTTTGTAGTGTTTTTATTTTTATGCTGGAATATTTCATAGAGTACTGAAAACCTAAAGATGATAATAGATTTTTTTTTTCTTTTTCTGGCTTTTCCTCTCATTTCCTTTTCTTCATGACAGAATATATTAATGTGATGCTTTCTGGGTTAGCTGTATCAGCTGCACCAGCTGCACCTGTATAGTGATGTTTGTAAGTGATTTATTGCATTTAATTCAAATTATTGACTGCTTTAAGCAGGACAAGTTGGAACTTTGAATAGTTGAGGTCTCAGAGAAAGTTAATGATTTATTCATTCTGTGTTATTTTTACCTCTTTAAAAAGAAGAAACTGTATGAGCAATTGAAAGTGCATATCCAAGCTTGACCACTAAAGGTTGCTTTGGTGAATTTCAATAACAAACTCAGTCTCACTTGAAATTATTTTATTATAGGCTAATGCAAAAAAATGTGGTTAATCTAGAATAATCTTCACAGATGTTTTTTTTTCTTTAGTGTTGCTTCTAGGAGAAAGATACACTGCTTTATTTTAACATGATCAGCAGCTACCTGGCAATCAGTAGATGGAGTTCTAGAAACTATTTTTCTGTTAACGCAGAAGGGAAACAGGCTGTTGGTAATAAAAATGAGAAAAACTGAAGGGAAGTTAAAAAATTCAGCACTTGGCAAGAACAGTGGATGTATCTTTAGGTATGGAGGGACAGTGTCTGTCTGGTACTCCACCTGTTTGGTTTTGCTGTATTCCTTGCAAAATTCCTCTTTTAGCCAACACTTTAAAGTAAATGCAGGCAATCTCACTGTTAATAATAAAAAAAATCTTCTGAGAGTATTTGTCAAATAATCCTCAACCGTGTAGGTGTAGGTATACTGTAGTAGTTGTGCTACTATTGACTTGTACTGATGGTTGTGTATTTCTGTACCTGCAGAATGCTGGTTAAATCAAATGTATTTATAGTATTTGCTAACTGTTTGTATAACATAACATTCCTGTGTTTCCGTTCTTTGCTGAACATTCTTAAACACTGCTTTTAATTTTTTTTTCCTAAGATTTCAAAATTCTGAAATAATTTTTTCCCATTGTATCGTCCTTGCAAAGATGGTATGGAGGTCTTATAGCAAAGTCTGTTCACCAGTAGTTRTTATCAGGAACTCGATTTTTTCATACTAATTTAGAATTGGTGCATTCAATTTTGCTCCTTACTGGTGAAAACCTACCTGAATAACAATCTTGTCCTTGGTGGAAGTGTTTGTGTGTGTTACTTGGCTTGTGGGTGGTTGCTAATTAAGTGAAAGTCTGGCTCCAAACACTTTGATATCTGGGAAGGTATTGGTTTCCCATTTCATTAACCATTCAGAAATCATTGTGTTGCCTCCAGGGTATCAATTAATTTGTGTTTGTTCAGCCTCCTCGCTCCTGTTGTGYAGGCAGCCCACGGTATCACCTTTGTAGCTCCTGCTGCTGTCTCCGGGCCTGGGCTCTGCCTCTGGAGSTCCAAATGTTTCTAAATGCAGCACCATGAACCTGAGTCAAATCTTATCCTCCCACAGAGGGGCAAACAGAAATAGGAAAGTCAGAATTTTGATCTGCTTACAAACGCTCTGAATAACAGAGGCAGTGAAAGTGTCTGCGTGTCAGTGTTGGAGGGCACCTCGTRTTTAGGCAACTGAAAAACTTGTTTATGAAGAAAATGTGTTTTKCAGGTAGTGATGCTATTTTTTCATAGAATTTCCTTCTTGCTTTGGATGAGGAGGTTTGTAAAACTTCTGTGTTAAGATCCCCATTTTGGACCAAGGGAACGGAATCTGCTGCTTCATGCAACTGAAAATTCACTTGATTTTTTGTTTAGTAGCTCTCTTTCGTTTTCCCTTAGAATTTTGTATCTTGTTTTGTGGACTCAGGGCTGTCTAGAACCAAGCTCTAGCAATATTTTTTATTGACCAAATTGATTAAAAGTTGCCAGATGCAGGTAATGAGCTAACAAAGGATTCTGCTTCTGCAGTCTGATACACTTGTATTTGTGRTAATGGTGATGAATATTCATTAGGAGTTAGCTTAAGTTTTATACTGGTCTATTGATATAGTTCTTCTAAATATRAAATTATTCTGACCATATATTTTAATACTGAGCAATGTAAATCAGAGTTAAAACCGGTGGGAATAGAACACATTCTGGAAACCTCTCTTGTTCTTAAGAGGTATGAGGCAGAGCCTATTGGTCTTGAAATGATTTGGTTAATTCATTTTATTGCATCAGCAGCACTTTACATTTTTCAAGTAATTTCTGTTCCTTTAGGCAGCATAAGAATTCTGTGTGGAGTGGAGCTTAGATGAGCAGCTTGCTCCAATACGGCTTGGTAGCATTAATACACATGGCAGTGTATTAATCAGTTATTATTAAGCAGTTATCCATCGTGATTTTTCTCATCCAGCTTTGCGTGGGTTTGTGTCCACGGCAGGTGGCCCTGCAGGAGCAGTGAGAGCCTGTCCTGGCTGCAGTCCAGCTCACTGTCCCAGCAGAAGGCAGGGACAGGCCAGCAGCCACGGCTGCCAGAGCTCCCGGCACAGAACGCTCCCCAGGGCTTTGCTGGTGCTGCCCAGGCAGGGCCCTTCACTGCTGCCCATGTGGTCACTTCTCACTGCCCCATCTATCATGGTCAGTGCTGGCACTGCCCAGGCAGGACCCTTCACTGCTGCCTGTGTGGTCACTTCTCACTGCCCCCTTTATCATGGTCACTGCTGGCACTGCCCAGGCAGGCCCTTCACTGTCCATGTGGTCACTTCTCACTGCCCCCTCTATCATGGTCAGTGCTGGCACTGCCCAGGCAGGGCCCTTCACTGCTGCCCATGTGGTCACTTCTCACTGCCCCCTCTATCATGGTCACTGCTGGCACTGCCCAGGCAGGGCCCTTCATTGTCCGTGTGGTCACTTCTCATTGCTCCATCTATCATGGTCAGTGCTGGCACTGACAGGGTCCAGGCTGGGCACAGGCTGAGTTTTCAGCTGCTGCCTTCCTGTGCTCACAAACACCCTTCCCAAGGCAGCAGTGCTGCTTTTCCCTTGGAGCCCCGTGGAGCCATGAGTCACTTCTGGTTCAGATTCGTGCCTTATTCCCTCMTGTTGGGCCTTTTAAGAATAGCTACCAAATTGTTGACTCTGAGACAGAAGAAATGAAAATGTGTTGTGACTTACTCTGTAGCAGAAATTAGATGGAGTTTGGACAGTTTCCTGTCAAAATATAATTTTGGTAGAAGAATGCTTATTTTAAGGGTGTAATAGCTCATACTGGATTATGAACCTGTATTCAAGGAATTTGTTGGAACTTTTTAATAGTATATTTTTATTGGAATGCTTAATTTTTTTTTCAGGAGGTTAAAATACTGGCTTTCAGGTTTGGTGGGGTCCCCCCCATATAAAAAACTCCATGTAGAAATGGTAGATTCGCAATATTTGTAACAAGTTTTTTTACAATTTTTTCTTTAGATACCATATTTAGAGGTATCTTTGATCTCTCTTGCCCTTTCCAGGATTCAAGTCATGTGATTACCTGGACATAGAGACTCCTTTTCTTCAAAGCTAAACAGTTTTTGGTGGCCACTGAGTTTATAGTTAAAGCTCTAGAACAATTTGATGGTTGTGGATTAAGGGCTTTTTACATGATTTATGTGTTGTGGAGTCTGTTGTCTGCTAATATTAACATATCTTTGTGAGCAAATAAAGAYTTCTTTTTCCATATCACAGTATTGTAATTAGCTGTAGCAAGGACAATGCTTGAGTCATTAGTTTTAAAATTAATAAAATTCTAAATTTTTCAGAATGTCCTTTTATAAGTCATTGATCTAGAACAAATCAGAACCACCTCCAATACCTAAGCTGACATGGCTTTTTCACAAAAGCTGCAGAAACGACTCAAGTCATTTTGTGTTTTTATTCTCATTTCCWTTCAGTTGACAAATTAGTGAGTCCTAAAGATCTCGACCCCATTGGCCGGTACGTACCCCCCCAGGACCAGCGGAAYGTTAGCATGAGATTTTCCAATCAGGTAAGCATTACCTTAGTATTACAGTATATTTTACTGGAAAAATTGTCATCTAAGTGCCACATATGGTCCTCTAATACTGCAGATAAAGTGCAAGGAAAATATTCAGTGTATGTACATTTTCAGAATTGATGGAGGAKTGCTTTGAAAAGGAAGATTATAACATCTGCAGTTTTAGGGAAGTGATGCATGTTTGCCTTSAAATTAAGTGATGCAGTCAAAATGATAGATAAAACGTAAGTTTAAATAGCTGCTAATAAATAGGTATGTGTCTTTGAGTTGTAAGTTATGTCAGGAAGGCAAGAATGAGCCTACTTTTCTTATTCCTTCAAAGTCATTCCAACTGCAACGTATTAATATTTCTTGTATTTAGAGCTCCTAAGAGCTACAAGGATGAGGTTCTCTTAYTGAGACAGGACCWTTGGAGGTATTCAAAAGATGTKCARATGTGGCATTTMGGGGCAGGGTTCAGTGGTGGGTTTAGGAGTGCTGCCTCAGTGGTTGGACTTAATGATTGTAAAGGCCCTTTCCAACCTTARTGATTCTGGGATTCTGTGTGCTCCTATATTGGGATTAAATGCACAGCAGGAATGGGTGGCCAGGGATGGGGAGTGCTTGAAAAAGGGTAATTCAAATCTGTAGTGGATGGGATAGCAAGATCCATACATGTCTGTATGTAGGCGACTTCTGTTATYTAGAGGTAAGAACTGTATGTMTGGAAATGTGWAGCTAAAAGATGTCTCMGCCTTTTTATTTCTTGATATAAGGAATCTATATTTAAGAAGTTCCTCATTCAGCATTGTGAATTTGTTATTGAAGCATAAAAGATGAAATATTTATTTTAAGATTGACTCCAAGTTCAGAACTGAATGATGTTTTTYTTGTTCTATCCAAATGCTGCTTTTACCCTCAGTTTGCTCCTATTTCCTGTTACCAAGGTAATCCACGTGCCTGGCTGTTGGTTCATTCATAATGAGACTTTCATTGTTCACGTGCAGCCCTTCTGCCATGTTCATGTGAGATAATGAAAGCTCAGTGATGTCATTTGTTCCTGGTTCCTTTGTTTGTTCTTCCATCCTGGGGTTATGAGTGGGGCAGGAGCTGTGTGCTCAGGGTGCCACGGCCCCTTTCAGGAGTGCCCTCGGGAGAAGCCTGCATTGAGTCAGGGGTGCTGCAGCCCCTCCAGTTCTCTCTTTGATCCTTCAAACCAGTCACTTTTAATGTGCCTCAGCTGAACACTTTGAAGAAGATGAGRCTTTGTTCTAAAGGCACTCTGTGACTCATCAGGAAATGTCTTGGTAGAAAAGCATTTTCAGTACTATTTGGGGGACCCAGTATGTGATAGGCAATTTCCAGATCTTCAGAGAGAAATAGCCTCTGCCCTGAGAGCTTCCCAAAAGTGATAATAAATAATACAGTGATAATTTGTTTTCTCATCACTTACTCCTTGGGGGCCGCTTAGTGAGTCAATAAAGAACTTAGCAAAGTGCCCAGTGAAATTCAGCAATATAATAGGAACTTTAAAAGTCAACAGTGTTGAATGCATTGAAAAGAGCTTCAACAGCTGCATTTTGATCTTTTGCCTCATCTGCAAACAATGCATGAAGAAGGAAGGRAATTCTGGGCGTGCCTAGGTCTGCTTGTAGCTCTGTTCTTCCCAGTGGTGATATCCTTTGCCATAGGTAACCACGCATGCATTTCTTTGATACGTAAATGCCARACCTATCCAGAATGTGCTTCCTGATGTGGCTTAGAAGGAAAGGATGTCCTGAATTAGTGGGAAATGGAGAYTGTGCCATCAGGTCTTTGGCATTGTAGCCTCTGAGCAGCAGTGTAGGAATGGTGACCAGAATGAGTCTTGTCCTCTAAGACCAGCTAGGGGGGTATGGRATTTGTTTGGAATTGTTTGTACTGAAACAGCTGCTGCAGTATTTTAGTGGTTTTACAATAACAGCAGTATCAGGGCAAAGTGTTCCTTCATGCAGATGTCAAATGGGTCCTCCTTAAGAGAAGGTTAAAGATGCAAAGATGTCCTGACATGACTCGGGTGAGCTGGATCAGCAAAAGTCTTCAAGTTCCAGCCGAGAGTCTTGAGTTTGGCTTTTTCTAATCCACATTTTAGATTTGTTTAACCGGTTTGTCTGAGCATTTGATTATGCCATTTAATCTAATTGAGCTAATTTATKCAAAATCAGTATCTAGTATTTGCCTTAAAGTGCGGGGAAAATGACTAAAAATACCATGCAAAATGAGAACACAGCACATCTTAATGATGTCTTCAGAAATCAAAAGTTGTTTCTTCTCTTTAATGATAGCTTCTCTTTTTCATATAGCTAAAAAATTATTCAATGAAATTGAACAGAAAAGTATTTCCACTTATATTAATTTTTATTCCTGTAAGCAATAAACAAGGATATGTAAAAATTTCAGATGCTTGTRTGTATAAATCTCATTGTGATACAGTGTTTTGAAAGGAGATGCACCAAAAAGAAKGCTTTTAAAATTTTTATTTGAAGCTCTTGCTGAGTAAATATTTCTTCAAGAAATGTGTTTTCCATGTAGGCATATTTTCATATTGTGGTTGCATTGRCTATAAACTCTAAACACTTGCCACTGAAAAATGTGATTAATTGAATCTATTTGTGGCTTTGGTGTCACTCCAGAAATATGGCTGATACCCACATGATAGTGTAGATTTAAGCAAGCAGTGGAAAGTGTTTAAAATATTCCAACCTTACTTTTACAACTTGGAAATATCAGTGAAGAACTAGTTAAAGGAAAGTAAGGTAATATAGACCTACAAAGGCAAAAGTGCTATGAAAACTGTATTTAGAACTGAGCATAATTACAGCTGTGAATACATCAGCAAATCAGAAAACTCATTGCTTGTAGAAAACTGAGGAATCAAATGAGCAGTACAGAAAAATGTAATGGCCTCTAATACTAATTTTGTCTGTTTATAGTTTGAAGGAAATGTTTTTTTCTCCTAATTCAATGCCAAAACCCATTATTTTCCACTTTCAGGAGGCTGTGTCCATATGTTCCCTTTGGGGAAGTGCCAGTGTGGTGCTGGAGCAGGGCTCTCTTTGCTGGGTTTAGTCTGTCATCCAAAACACAGTGAAGTTGAACAGCAGTCACAAAGGTTCTTTCTCTGYTGTGCAATGCTAATGGTCAGCTTAGAGCCCTTTCAGGAGTTCAAAAAAATGGAATCATCCCTACTCTGTTTGCTTTGAAAGAGGATAATGCAGGGAATACTGATTCAGGGTCACACTTTAGGACTGGATTCCTTAGAAGAGCTTGTTTTGTTACTCTCTTTGCTGTCTCCATATTCAGGAGAGGTTATAAYTCAGTTTGGGTTGTTGCATTCTGATTTGGGAGCATGTACTTAGAAGAGGGTCTGGATGGTAACAATTGAGAAATACGATAGGGTGGGGGTTTTCTGGATTTTACTGGAGCRTGTAAAAGCTGATTTATTGCTGTCATAATTTCATCTTTAACAAAAAATCATAATCTGACTAAATTGCCAGAATAGGACTAATTTATCTTCTGGGTTAAGCTGAAATATGCGTTTAGGGTTGCAGTTAATTAACTGAATTCTCTGCATGGGATGACTGTATTCTTTTAATGTTTTACTGGGTGGAGTTAGCAATTATTTGTAAGGATTTCATTTCAGTTTCTGGGAATTAAGACGAATGCCTGTTGATGAAGAGAATTGGGAATAGTCAAAAAATACTGTATTTTTTATTTTCAGGGGAATAGATAATGTGTAAAGAAGGAACTAAMATTATTAATTGTAGATAGACTGAGATATTTTAAGATTTTTGTGTTTAGGATTAGAGCMTGTCTAATTTGGATGAAACCATATTGGATTATTTTTTTTGTCATGTTAATTATAAACATGTTCTTGCTTTCATTCCTGTTAATACAATTGTCTACCACCTTTAACACAAAATTCTAAATGTGCCAAATGCTCTTTTGGAATTGGAGGCACATACATGTGCTGTGCTTGACTTAAGGGTGTGCAGAGTCAGTGACAATGAGCACAGGGGGTCAGCACAGCTCTGTGTCAGCTGGGAGTGTTCAGGAGCAGCCAGGTGGGTCTCTGGGGTGAAGTGCAGCCTCATTTCTGTTCCTGTTTGCCCCTCCCTGCTCTGTGTGCTTGGGAGGCTCAGTGGGTGCTGTTTCCATTGGGGCTCTTCATTGCTGGGCCCCCTTTCTCCCATGCCCAGAATGAATGGGGTTTTTTCAGAGCTCTGAGGTTTCCTGGCAATGTAAGCAGAAAGGCATATAGKGATAACATCTGTGCAGTGAGAGTGTAGCAAAGACTGATACTGAGCTGCTTGCTCTGCTTGTGCCAGAATGGAGTGAGGGATTTTTCCCTCTATCCTACCTCCGACAGTTTATAACCTTGTTAGAAACAAGGATTTTTTTTTTTTTTTATTTTTTTATTCTCCTTTTTGGAGAGGAAGAACAACTCATCAGTCTTTTATCTTGTTCTTCTGAGGTATATTTATCATCTGCACAGCGTGCAGAATGCAGTTGAATCCAACCCTTCTGCTGAGCATCCAAGGTGGAAACACAAGGCAGGAGGGGAACCTGGGCAGGGGGGCTCTTSTGTTGTCTTGGGGAGACAGTGATTGATGTTGTGGGGAACAATACCTGAGCTGGYCTTAATTAGACAGATGAGAAAGCCAAGACAACAGGATTTATTTAGTGAAATATTTAGCAGTTTAATGCTTTTCCTTATCTCTTAAAAAAAATATACAGCAAATGCTATATAGCACAATCATTGGAAAGGGTGACTTACTTTTTTATCTATTATTTTGATCTATGTTTCTCTAGGCCACTACTTTTGATCCTCCAGGCTGTGACATGTCAAATGACCATAAAAGTAACTTTCTCTTTAATGTTGCAGCAATCTTGTAGTTGTACTGCAATTATAGCTATCTTTTTTCCACAATACTTTGAAAGATCTAGTTGTTTTTCACACAGATTTTGTGTTGTGCCAGTTGTGCTGTAGATGCATTTGTGTAGTTTCTGGCCTGTGTTTAAACCACCATTTATTGCTGTAAATGAATCATGTCTGTGTGTGGGGCAGAGCACATGGGCTATGTACAATTTACAGGCAATGGTTACACAGTCCTGCTGAGTTCTTTATTGAGAGGCAAGAATTGAGTCTTAATTTGAAGGTCACTGCCCAAATTAGATCGCAGGCTGTCTACAAACCAACAGTCTTGAAAGGAGCTCCCGTTTTCAGGTGGGAGGACTTTTTCTTTTTGTTTTACACACAGTGGTTACGGCTGAGGATTGAGTTGAGTTTTCCTACTGTTTAYATAAGTGCAAGTGATAGCACAATGATCTTATTCTGAGCAGGAAAAGCTTTTAATGTCGCTTGAACTTCCGACTTCTTCATCTGGTCTCTTTCTGCACATACTTTCATCACAAACTCATTTTATGGGGCAAAAAGTCCAGAATTTTTAGTGCAAATGTAATGCTGACAGACTTCTGGGAAAATGTTACCAGGAATTTCTTCTGCAAATCCCTAAGATCTTGATTGATATCGAGGCTCACAGCTGCCTGAGCATGCAAGTGTTCCCTTGGAACTTCTTGTTCTAAATCAATGCCTATCCTTCTGTCATCACAAAAAATGCTATCTTTTCATACAATCGATAGGAGATGTGTTTAACTTCTGTCRTTCATGTTCTGGTAGTTTCTAGACAAAAGTAGACAAAAAGCATTTTAACAATGAAAGTGTGAGCTGCTCTTAGTTCTGTTATTTTACAGTCCCTGAATGCCAGAGAGGTGAGCAGGGACCAGGGCTGTTGTTCAYAGCCCATTCTGTGACAGGAAAGGTGAATTGCCAGTTCAGGACCCAGGGAGTCAAGTCAATGATTTCATCCAACACGTTGAACTCATTCCTATTTGCATGGCTTCCTGATGTAAAATATYAGTATTATTTCAAACATGAAGTAACTGTGTAATAAACAATGCAATAAAGAAGTGCAGCTGTCTCCTGTAAAATGTAATATATCTTTTATGCCAATAAAGAGTAGCTGTCTGATGACAATTTTTCAGAGTAAAAGGTTGAAATCATCAAGTCATTATTTTTAAGTGAATTTTATTGTTTACCCAAAAAGCTGAATAATTCCTCTCATTACAAAAATAGTATCAAATATTAGGTCATATTAGACCTATTATATTGATTGGATAAATTCTAAATTTTTGTATGAAATAAAATATTTTTCCTATGTAGTTCTTCTTAATTAAAAAAAAATAAAACCCAAACTAATCCAAACAGTTGAATGATTACCAAAAATCTATTTATTACTAATTCTCCAAAATGTGTTGTGCAGAATATTATTGGTAGGACAGGCTTCCTATAGTCTTGAGATGTACAAGTCTTTCAATTTGCTTACGCCATAAGAAAAAGCAATGCAGACAGTGATGGCTGTCATAGTTGTGAATTGTTTAAATAGCCATTGTCCTTGGTCATGCTGTATTGAATGAAATCTTCAGTTAGCAATGCTAGTAATAATTTTGTCATTATTTTCCAGGGTCCTTTAGAAAATGATTTGGTGGTCCATGTGGCCCTGATAGCAGAAAGCCAGCGGTATGTATTTATTTTTGTTAAGTACCTRTATATTGAGGAAGGGTTGAACAATGCATCTGAAATTGTGTAGAATAAAAATCTGCTATTTGTATATGTCTACTGCCAAGATAATTGTTAAAACTGTCCTGGGATTTGTCATTAATTTTATTCATATTTCATTTGTAGCCTACAAGTTTTTCTGAACACGTATGGAATCCAAACTCAGACCCCACAGCAGGTGGAACCAATTCAGATATGGGCTCAGAAAGAACTTGTCAAAGTAAGGAATTCTGCATTTGACATTATTTATCCATCTGCATATTTCTTTTGTAAAAACAAGAATTKATATCAAGCTATTAGCCTTGTATCTCCCTAAGCTGTTACCTTTGTGTGTTCTCCTAATGCAATTGCAAGGCTGGCAGTGGAGGTTACAGATGCCTGGAGCTTTCAGGGAGATGTGGGATCCCACATGTTCTACATTATCTGATTAGGCTTATTACCTGAGCCACTTTCAAAGTAGAATGAATGAATAATAACATTTGAATAATATCAGTAGCTTGGTAAACTAAATGAATCTTGATGTAGAAACAAGCAAATGAGCAATAGTCAAAGAAATGGGTTAAGGCAGTAGGCATAAACCATCACAGAATTTCGTATGTTCCTGTCACAAGCATTATCCAGATCTCTGTCASTGTTTTCCCTTGGACTGACTATACCCAGGAAGTTTTGGTCTTGAAATCTCTTTTGGTTTACTTCTTTGGCTGACCACATTTAAAAACCCAGTCAGAAATTACTGGGGTGAAGGATCATCTTCAGAATCCCCTCCATCCTCCCTGAAGTCTTTTCTATGGAGCAAGAAATCTCTTAAGGGACACCCACATCCTGCAGTCCTAGGCTGGCCCCCTGTTCCTGCTTGTAGATCAGGTACACAAAGCTCCTGACTGACCTTGAGTTGTGCAAATGCTCTCAAGCAAGAGTGATCAATGTCTGGGGCAAGGACAGTGACCATATTCTGTTAGTCAGCTCTGGGGCCCCAGTTGTAGAACAGATCACTGTGTGGGGCTCTCCCTCAGAAACCAGGTCACATAGCCAAGGCCATTRTCTGTATCAGGAGCCTGTAGGACACAGGAAAAAAAAAAGTAAACTCAAAAATAGATAATATAGCAATATATTTCAGATTTCTTAAGTTGTGAGGATAATGGATTTTCTAAACCTGGCTGTGGCTCATGCAAGAAAATGCTTACCCCAAATAACGGCTGCCACTAACACCTGAGAAGCACTAAAACATAGAAAAGAGAAATAGCTATGTGTCCATTCATCCTTGTTCATTTCTGAACCCATTTTTGCTCACTAGCTTTCATGATCATATTTCCAAAATATGTTCTCTTTGTCTGTATCTGTCCTGAAATTCTGTGCCTGAAAATTTGCTTCAGCAAATGAATACTCCATATCTTTGCTATAGGAGTGTATATTGTCCCTCTGTCATCCATCACTTCTTTGGTTTCCCTGACAAAACGATGAGACCTTAATTAAGTTTTATTATTATCAATTAAATTAGTATCTACAAAAATGTCTGTGTTAGGATTTATTTTTTGAAGCTGCTGAGACATCTGGCAATTCTTCCTTTATTCTCATGATGGGTAGGTACATCTGCCTCATCAACATTTACTTTTAAGAGGAATGCTATGAAAATATTAATTCAGCTGATAGAAAATGTCTTCCTAATGGGCTTCTAATAAATTCTGCAAGACCTGTGAAGTAAAGAGAGTGTTTAGGGTGTGAGGAGAACTGGGTTTGATCTCTGGGCTTATGCCAATAGCCAAGATAAGCCAGAAAGCAAGCACACAAAAACTCCTGGTAGTATTTGTCATCCATTGTGGAGAGAGGAAGCCAATGATGGAGCAATCATATTTTGGGAATAGAAGGTTAATCCATGGAAAATATGAATCTCAGTATTTCCTACTCTGATGCTGTCAGTTCTAAGGAGTATTTAATTTAATTAGAAACTTTTGAACTGCTCTAGTAGCACATGGCAAGTTARAACTCTGGACTTATTAATAGGCATGTGTCCTAAAAAGTGCTGTAAAACAAATGGATGGGGATTGAAAGTAGAACTTGAAGTCATATAAACATATCCACAATGTGGGGACAGTGGGGGAATGAAAAGAGRAAAAGAGATAAACAATAAAGTGGGACAAGAGACACGTAATACATAGGAAAAAAGTACACCTGGAGTGGAAGTACAGCTCAGGAGAGGAGCAGAATACCCCTTGGGCAAGGACTGAGAGGAGAAAAGGGAGCACAGRAACAGATGCTGTGCAAGACCACTGCAGTTTGACTCATGGTCATAAATCAACCCAGCAGCCCAGTCTGCTTTCACAGCCATTTCTTGCAATTAGCAGCTTTAGTAAGCCAGAATTGAAGGGCATTTGAATAAAAACCAAAGGTGCTTGAAGCAGCTGGACTTTGAATGAAACTGTGCAGTGTTCAGTGTCTGCTGCTGCATCTGGACTTTGGTTAAGCTCAGGATGGAGAAGTATCACTGGAAGGGCAAACTGCTTTAGTAYCCTGTGTATCAACGTGAGGCCTCCAGCAGAAGAGTCTTCAAGGAGAGAGAYGATGTTACAGTGCTAATGGAGTTCTGCTTTTGTTAAGAAAGCATTTCATGTTTTGCATTCCAGCAAAATGAAGGTCCTTTTAGTGTTCAATTGCCCTATCTACTGCCATCCTTCCAATCTCCCTTATTTACCACAAAAAGRGTTTCAACATAGCTTGGCTTTGTATGCAGGATTATTGAAAGCTATTAGTGTTCTGATGTCTCCATTCCTTTCCCACTTCAATACAGTTCCTTACTCTGGATGAACAGGTCATGTAGGTAATTTTGTTTATTTTCTTTTTTAAATAGTTCTTGGTATTACTGCAGAAACATGGGCAGGATCAGGAAGGCCCYAAGCTGACAACAATAAAAAGCTATTGAGTGTAATGTTTGTTCAAGTGTTTGCTTTCATTTGCTTCTGAATTATCTTCCTGTAACATAAAGAAAGATTGAACTTCAGAAAATGTTCRGAATTCTGAATATTCTGAAGTAATGATGGGCTCCTTACCTAAAACAGGCCAAATAAGGAAAAATTACATCTTTCAGTCAGGTTTAACTGATACATTTATGCTATATTGCTCAGAGATTAGTTGTTTTCTTATGTTTTATTCTCATACATTGTAATAAATGAAGATTTTGTTTTCAAAATTGTATCAGTTGAAGTAATGCTAGGCATACATAACTCTAATAAGAATCAAGCTATGAATAATGAGATAATTCCCTCTTGCTTGTGTTGCTGATGCTTTAATTTTCCGGATTTGTACTAAAATTAGAATAAAGATCTTTAAAAGGCTCCTRTATAACTCTTTCACTTTTGTATCCACACTAGAAAAGCTTTACAGAAGGCAAAATTGGCCAGATAATAAATGCAAATGATCCTTAAAAAATTATTGCTATAAGCAATTTAGAAAATCAATACATATTTTACTTACATAGATTCAAAAAGTAATAGGAGCAAGAAGTTATAAAGAAGATCTAATATAGGAAGCAACAAGTGTTTTTAAAAAACTCCAACCCTGAACAGAAATAACAGCCACATTTTCKGAGTCATTTTCTAATCAAAGCAGACTGCACACAGCCTTCTTTGTGAGATGTGGCAGGAGCATGAGAAAGGCTGGTGTCTAGGTTTTTATCAATTTTCATGATTCTTTCTCACAGGCTTACTTCCATTTGGGAGTCAATGAGAAATTGGGATTATCTGGAAGACCAGACAGACCTATAGGATGCCTTGGAACGTCAAAGGTTGTTGCAAGAAAAGTTTATATTCTTATTAGTGATAAATATTTTAAATAAACATTTAGTCTCTGTGTAGTTTTGAATTGAAATTAATATAGAATTGAAATTAATATAATTTATGTATTTATCTGACTTTCAAGTCCTTGTATTTGGCTCTTATGAATGTTTTAAAGAAAAGATTAATGGAAGTTTTCTCTCTCAACAGATTTATCGAATATTAGGGAAGACTGTAGTTTGCTACTCGATCATTTTTGATCTCAGTGATTTCTACATGTCTCAGGATGTTATGATGTTGATTGATGACATTAAGGTATTTGTAACTTTTTTTTGACTAACTGGTAAAAATAGCCTGTAGAAGAATAAACTGTGCAGTCTGATAAAACAGAAGCCTGAAGGGGAGTAATACACACAGCACAGTGTATGTTATTGTRATACAAAAATTAACTTGCAGCTAGAAAATGACAAATAACCCATCAGCCCAATATGAATTCTAGTAGGCACCTTCATGTGACAAAAAACTGCCCCAAAAGTTACRGGGAATGCTGTAGGGCAGCAAGCAAATTATCACTTGTTTTTTGGGGAGAACCAATGTACACTTAGGAAATWGCAGGGCTTGAAAGCAGCTTGTAGCTGCTGCAGAAATCTGTTGGTGCTTCAGTAGCTAAGGTGTTTTTAACATTGGGGTTTTCAGTGCTCTAGGTCTTCCATTGCCTTGTACRGTGTGTTCTGGTGGGTTGTGCTCCTGCTGTGGTTTGGGGATGTTTTGTGACTGACATTCTTTCTTGCCTAGAATGCCCTGCAGTTCATTAAGCAGTACTGGAAAATGCACGGCCGGCCCCTGTTTGTGGTACTGATCCGGGAAGACAACATAAGGTGGGGAGAGAGAAAAGCAGGATTGGCACTGTGGGATTTGGAATTTACCTAATTGCAACATTAATGGAGTTGTGTTTCAAATTTCAGAGGGAGCAGATTCAGTCCAATATTAGATATGTTGGCAGCCTTTAGAAAGGGAGTTGTTGGAGGAGTGAAAGTTCACGTTGACAGAGTACAGGTAAGATGTTCTTCCTGACTGTTGTGTTCTTACCTCCTGGTGCTGGTACATGTATTCTTAGTCCTTAGAATCTAAGGACTTTATTTAGATTCCTAAAAGTAAGGAGTCAGGACTCAAGACATTTGGTACTGTTTGTTTTGTCTCAAAAGAAACATGGGCTTATTTTAATTCCTTTTGATGAGTCTTTTGAAAGTCATAACTTCACAGRGGATTTTCAGAAGGGAAAAGGGTGTTTTTTGTTAGGCAATCTTGTGAAATTACTACTAAAGGGTAAAGCCATGGTGTCAAGCACTGAGGGATTTCTTTTGATTAGGTAATCACAGAGGGGGAAAAAGGTGCTTTGCATGTATTAAAATTCTTGCAAGAACTAAGATCTAGTTTTAACATCTTTGCTGTTTGAATGAATCTTAAAGCAGGAACATTCCTTCATTRAAATGTGAAAATTACTGAGACAGGTGCTGATTTTGCATACTCCAATGTGCTAGTTAATCTTAGTGTACACCTATTGAACTACCTTTTTTTTTGTGAGGATGAAGACCAAAGACAGTGTAATGACTTCTTGTTCCCTAGAAAATCATTAACTTGTAGAAGAGCTGAGTCATTAGTAAAGGAAATGCTCCTAGCTGTTATGGTTTAAGATCTCAGAATCTTGAAGTATTTATGTATTTCTCCTGATCACACATAGGTCATGTACTCTCCCCTGGTACCACTGATTCTTCCTATAGCAAATGCCATTTACTGTCCATGGAAAACCTTTCATTTGGTGACAGGGTTGTTGTTGTGGTTTGGTTTGTTTGGTTTTTTTTTGTTTGTTTGTTTGTTTTTTTTAATTCAACTGCAATGACTCTCTCACCTTGCATTGGTTCATCTGGTGTATTATCAGGCAGGACATTTCCCATCTACCTGTGTTGTCTTTATTTTAAACACTACACTGGATAGCCATCAGGGAGTAAACTTTCCCATTGATACTCATTGACCTTCTGGAAAGATCCTTTTTTAATATGAAAAGTAAGGAGTAGTTTGAAAGGGTTTAAGGTRTTGACAGCGAGTGGTCTTTGCTTTGTTTGTTAACCACTAAAAAGAGCACATGGGAAAACTACAAACTAATGTTTGTTTGGCTGGAAGGCCAATGGAGATGCTGGAATACCATGTGCTTTCTCCAGCAGCTGATCTGGAATCTCTGTCTTTCTGCTCAGTTGWCACATTTTATTAACAGCCTTGTTTCATTATAAGGGAGGATCTAGAGAAAAGAGCAAGGGACGTATCTAATAATGGTGKCTTCTTGAATAATTCATTTTTCCCACAAAGTATATATTGATCTTTGTGAGTTGTGTTCAGCTGCTTCATTTGGGTGCACATGTTAAACATGCCTACAAAGAATGTGTGTCTCTAATTGGGTGAATGCTATTTTTTTCCTGTAAAAGATACCAAATCTGATTCGATTTAAAATTTTGTATGCTCAGATTTGTAGCTCTCTTCTGATTCTTACCTTCATTATCATCATGTGTTCAAGCAGATGTGCAAGGCAAAGAATGAATGGCACCAGTAATAAAAGCAAAGCAGGATTTTTATATTCTGTCATCTCACAGCGTAACAGATCAATGTTTTACTGCAACTCTTGTACAATGAAAATGGAATATAAAAGTTCACAAAACACACTCAGTTTTATTTAGCTAATGAGAGCCATCAAAAACAGCCTTAAAAATGCTGTAGTACAATACCTTTCCTCTGGCAGTGGATAAATAGGGAATTCATAGAAATTCAGAGTGAATGAATTGTGAATGAATTGTAATGACTACATCAGATAATGCCACACTGAGTTTTGGATATGTAATCTTTTGAGATGGAAGTATTTGTAAGCTGCATTTGATGTGCAAACTTGGGGCAGGCATGTTTGGATTAAGGAATGAATAGAGGGTGGGAATGCTCTTGTGCAGTGTTTGCCTGAATCAGCAGTGAGATTGACAGGAAAACGGCCCATGCTTCAGCCAGCCCTGGAATAATGAGCATTGTGATCCAGAACATGGGGACTGTGCAGGATTCTGAGGGCACCAAATCCTCCAGCTCAAGAGTTTTCATCAGACCTGGCTGTTGSGGGGTGGACATTGCTTAGTGAAGGGCAGGGCAAGAGAACAGAACACGAGCAAAAAGGAGACAGCAGCCCCAGGAGACTTCTGCTGTGTTAGCTGTCTTTTTGCTCATGAAAGAGGTAAAATACTCTGAAAATGTAAAAACATTTGGAACTGTAAATAAACAAACTGCTTTCTCAATGGGTACCACCATCAACATACTGATAGCTACATAGTTATGTACATGTTTTTAAATTTGTTTYCAATTTTTCATTTCAGACATTAATATCTGGAGCAGTTGTTGAACAACTTGACTTCCTAAGGATCACTGAAACAGAAGAGTAAGGCCATGTGTAAATAGTAGTGATGACTTATTTGATAATTAAAATACTTTCTGAACTATAAAGGAATTAAATACTTATTTTTCAGGGCTCCTGTATTTAAGAGTTTGGAGGAGCTGGATCTTCCAAAACATTCAAAAGTCAAGAGACAGTCTAGTACTCCCAATGCTTCTGAACTTGAGCAGCAACCAGATGTAAATATTAATGACTGGAAAAACAAGTCAACATATGAGATCCTGCAGAAACTTAATGTAAGAAAACTTGATAAAAGTACAGTGTAACTTCATTCTCATGAAATAAGAAATTCTATGCTGATACTCCTTTTACCAGCAGCCTACTTAGATCAACATGATCAGTGTTGTGGTGCAGCTAATAACAGGAGATGTCTGATTTTCCTCTCCATACTCAGGGACTCTTCCTCTTTATTTTATCACAGAACTTCCCGGCCCTTCACATGTAATTGTTGGCTCCCAATTCTCCCAGCTACCCCAGTCCTCTTTGGTGCTAAATGACTTCTAGGAGGGATCCATTTGTCGTGTGTCTCATGAATAGATATTTTATTGACAAACTGCAATTCAGAATGCTTGAATGGACTGGGAATTTCTTAATGGCATCAGAATAATTCCATTCTGGCATTTTTTTTCCTGTATCTAGAGGAAAACTACCACTAACTGTTCTAGATCTACTGTTTGATACAGTATGGGGAATCTAGCAGATTCATTACATTTCATTACAAGCATTCTGTTGTAAATGAAAGTACCTGAGAACAAAAAAATCAGGAAACTTTTCCAAGGTCAAGTTATTACAACTTAATATGATTTACAGAGAAGCCTCTGCAAGCAGCAGTGACAAGGATACAGCATAAACAGAGTATGAAATAGTTGTGAAATCCCCTTGGAAGTAAAATATGTAGACTTTTTCTTAAAYTGAAAAGAAAAAAGACCCTTTGGTTTCACCTAAAATTTTTAATAGCTGTTCTGGTTTTGCTTCAGTGCAAATCTGAAGGCTATTTGTGGTTCTGTTGCTGTTTTGTATTTAAGGACTGCAATTGCCTGGCAAGTCAAGCGTTACTCTCGAGTATATTGCTTAAAAGGGAAGGGCCGAATTTTATCACCAAGGAAGGTAAGAATGCTTTCATTTGACTGCCCTGAGTATGTGAGGAARCAGCTGTATGTTTAGTTGCAATGAACATGAATAATAGCTGTGCATGCCAGCAGTTGTGTAGCTCTTTTCTCTGCCATTTAAAGCAATTTCTGTGTTAAATAGGACATGCAAATTGATAGTATGGTGGGGAATGAGCTGCTGAATATGTGAACTCTTTTAGATTCTTTGCAGGACAGTGGTGGTTCTGGTTGTAATTTTGAATGCATAGATTTAAAAAAAAGGATATTTGACCTTACAAAGCAAACTGAAACATAGGATAAGTCTGTATGTCTGTAACAGTCTGAAATATATGACGCTTTATACTGAATTTTTATTCTGCTTTGATGTAATCTTACTTCAGTGTATCTGTGAAACTGATTTTGTATTATGGCTTYGTATTAGAGCACAGAATCTAAATTYCTGTAATGYGATTCCAAAAAAGGCTACYGAGACTTTTGGATTTTGTGCTGTAAAGTTTGATGTTTTGTTTTTTTCCCAAAGATTGCTTATTAGCTGCCTTTTTATATATGAMTACTCCTCAGAAAAAGAGGGCTATTCAGATAGAATAATACACTCTTAGTTATAAATCAAGCAGTGAGGTTTACCACCTCATGGCACAGAGCCCTGCTTCTTAATTTTATTGATATAAAGCAGTTGATTCATGTGGTGCATTGTTGTCATATGTTTTATCTGTATTGCTATATTTAAATGTCTGTAGAATATAGACATCATAGAGTCATAAAAGAGATAGAATCATATATAGATATATAAAATTATAAAATATCATGAGTTGGAGGGGACCCACAAGGATCATTGAGCCCAGCTCCTGGTCCCTCACAGGACAGCCCAACAGTCACCCCACATGCCTGAGAGCTTTGTCCAAACATTTCCTGAGCTCTGTCAGGTCTGGAGCTGTGCCCACTGCCCTGGGCAGCCTGTTCAGTGCCCAACACCTCTGGGTGAAGAATCTTTTCCTGATATCCAACCTAAGCCTCCCCTGACTCAGTCCCAGCCGTTTCCTCGAGTCCTGTCACTGATCATGAGAGTGAGAAGATCTGTTCCTGCCCCTCCTGCGGGTGTTGCAGACCCTGATGAGGTCTCCCCTCAGTCTCCCCTCAGTCTCCTGTTCTCTGGGCTCAACAAGCCCAGTGACCTCAGCCTCTCCTCACATGGCTTTCCTGCTAGATCCCTCCCCACCCTCCTATCTCTCCTTTGGATACTGTCTAATGTCTTTTTATCTTTCTTATATTGTGGTGCCCCAAACTGTACACAGGACTGGAAAGCCACGTCAAGTGGAATAAAAGACATTGGCTGGAACCCAGTGCATTGTTGCAAGTCGTGGTTGGACTCTGCACATTAGGCCCATGTAGCCTCTGAAATGGTCTTTTCCACCAGCTCCCTGTAGTGCTGAGAGGCTTTGGGAGTTTCAGGAGCTCTCTTTAGCCATTTGTAGGTTGTGTTCTTTGCTCTAGAAATACCTCGAGGCAGATTTCCTGACTTCTGTAAGCAACCATCATTACAACCATTGAATCATGGTGACGAACTTAAAAACTCTGTTGAAATCAATTCAGTGAAAATAAAGTGCAGTTGTGCCTCTGAGTATTCAGAGCKAACTTGTACAGCCCTTTTGGTGCCATCCTGTTTGAAGTAGTGGGTGATGATAACCTTTTTAATATGCGCCTTGTATTAAATGGGCTGAGTCACWGACTAAACGTTCCCTGCATCCTACGACTGGAGACTGCTGAGACTGACATTAAATAATCACACAGTCAATAAACATCAATCTAAAACCAGGAGATGCAGAACCTTGGGTTCTGCAGTTTGAGRATGTACCTTATGATGGGGTGTACCTTTACAGGCCAAATCTATATGTAGATTAATTTCCCCCAGTATATTGTAAGATAGSTGATACAGGTGTCTCTATAGCATGAGCAGCAAATTCAGCTGAAATCTGGTTTGACTTCTTTCATAACAACATTCACTGGGAGGCAGGGGACTTGATTGCATCTGAATTTTAGATGTTGGGCATAATAGGTAAGTGCTTTACTAAAGCAGATTCAGAATTAACTGGTCTCATCAAATTTACCTTATTACTGTTAAATGGAAACCAGTGCATCTTTTTTTGCTTGTGTTTTGTGTTTCTGTTTTTTGTTAAATGCCTTTAGGTACTGTTGCTGAGCATATTGAAAGAATCTACAGACGAGCTGGCAGCAGAAAGCTCTGGTTTGTATACAAATATCGTGTTCCTTCTGGTTTACACCAATTTTGTTTTCCTAATGTGTTTATAGAAAGTAAAGCAGAATTCTCACCCACTTAAAGGGAAAAAAAATGACAGCTTTACTGACAATTGTATTGGTGCATGGCAGCTGAAGGTGTGCTTTAATAGGCTTTAAAAAATTAAGAAACAGTTTCTTACTGTTATCTTTGAAAATACGAAAGCGATAGGCTAGTTTTGCATTGAGTGCTATTGCCAATACACAGGCCTCATTAAATTGAAATCATGTGAGAAGAATGTTAATATTCTTATTTCTTACAGGGCATGATAAAATATTGTCAACAGCTTTATGTAGGAAGGTTGGTGATCAGCTATAAATCATTTAAGCTGATGCACTAACTCAGATTTATTGCCCTGAAGTAATTTGCTTTGAGCTGACTTGGACACAATAACTTTAAAAGATTTCTGCAAGTAGGTTGATATTTACATGTTGTTTATTAATTTCTTTGCCCTGAAGCTCAGTAGAAGTTTAATTTCTTTTTATCAAAGTTAAGGCAGTCCTGAACTCTGTTCTCTCWCTCTGTAACTATTTGTAACAGGTCAGTAAAGATAAAAGCTGTTTTTCATTTTTGTCTCTTCATACAGTTAAATGGGCCTTTGCCAATAATGAGGTAGAAACAAAACACCTTGGTGGTATTTTTTGTAATAATAAAATCAGAAGTATTTTTAGAAACAAAATATGTAAACTATTTTTCATTTCTCTTCCATGATTGCCATGTGACACACATATAGGTTGGTGTTGCGCTACAGTGCTGCATTTGCACAGAAATTTTCTTCTTCTATAACCCCACATATTACTACTTTACTGGTACATGGGAAACAGGTAAAGTGCCCAGAAATCTGAAGTGCAGCTCTGTGAGATTTTTTTTTTGCTTATTTGCATTTGATAGTATCAGCTAATGCATTTTTGAAATGCTTTGCACTTGGTCTGAAGAAGTGTGTAGCAGTTTTCACAGGAATCAACGTCAACTGTTTGMGTTTTTTACTAACACCATAGAATATTACAGCTTGTTCCTTATCTCTGTGGATAAATGATTCTTAGTAGCCTCAAAATCTGTGCCAGAAAAGCTCAATTACAGGTCTGTTAGGTTTGTATTTTGTCAGGAAATGATTATTAAATATATTCATAACTTTAACCATCAACTGCATAGATGGGAAAATGTGTCTCTTAGAAGTTACAGCTTTTTTTTAACCTGGCAGGTGACACAAGTCTCTTYTTTTCATGCTACATATGCAAAGTATTACCCCAGCATGGAACACAGCAAAGTCTTGGTGTTATGTGTTGTACTTTCTCTTGCAACGTCTTTCTGACTGTTCCTTAAATAGATTTAAAAATTACCAAAGTTACCTTGCAAAACAATAGCAATGTCATAAAAGAGGAGCTGGCATTCCAGTCAAATCTTTGTTCAAGATGATGTTGAGAARAGAACAAGAAGCTTTTTATGGAGCTGGTAGTTTAATGAGTTCTAACTAAATATATATTTGATCCATTAACCTATATCTAAACTAAAACATGAAAATCTACAGAAGATTGCATAAAATCTGATCCAACTTCCACTTTATAAATAATGTATGTATTCACTGAGTTAATTTTGAGATCTCTGCTATGGCAGACTTCAAATTTRTATCTGAATTCATTAAACTAGCATGTGATATGTAGTGGGATTGCTCTGTTTTCTGCCCTCAGGTCTGTTGTGCGCTTCGCAGCAAGTCTTTTAGGTAAACTAGTGGACAGCCTTGCACCATCTATTACTAATGTTTTAGTTCAGGGCAAGCAGGTAAGTCTTTGCTCCTCAGAAATGTATTAAGGAATGATAACAGAAACTAAACAAATGGCTTGTTCATTTTGAAGRCCTCTGATGCTTCTTTTAAAAATACCCAATGGCTTAAAAGAACATTCCCAAGGAGGAAAAATGCAGAGAAAATAAACATATGTTTAATAATTGTATTTGGAATTGAGTAATACTTTTAGTTAATGACAGAATAAGACTGAAAAGACAATTCAGCATCTAGGAAAGAGGGGAAGAGGTGTGATTTWTGTAACTCCTTAGGTTTAAGGTGTCTGTGAAGACCTTGGAATCCCTTCCAATGCCTGAAGAGGCTCCAGTAGAGCTGGAGAGGGACTTTGGGCAAGGGGGAATAGTTGTAAAATGAGGTAGGGCTGGCTTAGATTAGATCTTGGGAAGAAATTCTTTACTGTGGGGGTGATGAGGGCCTGGCACAGGTTGCYCRGGGAAGCTGTGGCTGCCCCATCCCTGGGARTGTTCAAGGCTAGGTTGAATTGGCTTTGGAGCAGGAGCATTGGAATGAGATGATCTTTAWGGTCCCTTCCYACCCAAACCTTTYTATGTTTTTTTCTATATGCCCTTTAGTTCACAGAAGTAGGTGGAGTGAAGTAATAAGGCATCTTTTGAAAGACTTCTTTAATGGAAATGTAACCACTCTCTCTGTGTTGAGCAAAAGACAGCACGTGGGTGGCAGCTGAGCAAAAGGTCTTTCAGGGTTTTAGTTTTCAGTTTCAAAGAAAGTTGAATCATCAGTGTTTCTTTCCTTCCTAAGGAGGATGTTATTTTTCTTCCCCAGCACAATAATTTTAACTAAGTTCATGAATAGCTGCTTCCAAATAATACTAATTGAATATTTCTGTATTTTTGTATTAAATATATGTGTATACTTGCTCATATGCAGTGTTGTCGTTGTCTTACTCCAGATTGAGGTCTGGTTTTGTGCTTCTGGCGCTACTCAGCTGTAGAGGAATCTCCACCTGCATGCAGCATGATTTGAGGCTCTTTTGGACTTTTTCAACCTAACTTTCCTTCCTTGATCACTTTATAAGAATGATCTTTATTACAGCAGAAAAACTAGTGTTGCTGTCTTACTGACAGTAGATTAAAAGCAAAACAGAATTTTGACAAAATTCCTTTTTTTTTTTTGTCGTTAAACCATCCAGTACCAGCAATATATTTTCTTAAAATTAAGGCTGTAACTTGTAGCATGGTAGTAGAATAAGAAAACAAAACTATAAATTTAATTATGAATTTTAATGGAGCTCCACAGCTGAAATGTATGAAATTATATAACTGTCTAAAGCTAATTTATAGTCATGATTATAACCAAGGCAGTGGTCTTGTATTTTTATTTTAATTTGGAAAAATAGATTCCATRTTTACTGTGGTTGTTAGTGAAGTTTATTACTTCAATAGCATCCAATTAACAGTATTAACAAGCATCAGCCATTGACAKAAAATTACCCTTGTATTGTGAAATTTTTAACAAGCAGAGTTGACGCAGTTTCGTTTCTGAATTGCTTTGCAGTGCTTTTATTCCTGCCCGTATCGTCTGAATTGTTTTCACTGTGCCGTAGGTGACACTTGGAGCTTTTGGCCAAGAGGAAGCAGTTATTTCTAACCCCTTATCACCAGCAGTGATTAAGAACATGATCTATGAAAAATGCCAGTTACAAGATGAAAGAGAAGCTGTGGTGCAGCAGGAACTTGTCATCCATATTGGCTGGATCATCTCGAATTCCCCAGAACTGTTCAGTGGAATGCTGAAGATTCGGATTGGGTCAGTAAAGTGCCTGTTTGTCTTTCTTACCGCCGGTATTGCAGGGGAGTGTACAACATAAGAACCACAGACTGGAATCACAGTTAGAACAACATGTACCTCCCAGCTGTTCCCTTTAGTTCTGTGACAAGGTGACTTGCAAATAGGCTGTGCTGGAGTGTTGTCACATTCCATGGGATCTGCATTTACTTTGCTACCCACAGAAGTTAATTAGTTTTTCACATTTAGGAAGAGACCTGCATTTGAGTAAGCACTTCTTTGAAGAGGCCAGGTGCTACTGACTGAGATTTACAGAATCAGTGAGCACGCTTTCGAATCRGAACTGAAGTGTTTCATTTTCCATATTTTTTTCCATAGAGAAAAATASAGCATTTCAGCACTGGAGGTAGATAACAGCAGCCTTTTTTCTAGCACACAAGATTCATATTTCTTCTTTAGCAGTACATTCCAGTTCTCATAAAACCAAAAATTGCCTGTGTTACMTTTAACTGGAAGTACATCTATCCTTTTGCACTTAAATGCTTTGCTGTCCCCTCTGCAGATCCATGTTACTCCTATTTCCTCCCCTTCCTTATTCTCTGTAGCTAATCCTTTTTGCAATTTTTTTTTTTTTCTCTGTAGCTAATCCTTTTTGCAATTTTTTTTTTTTTCGTTCTCCCAGGGTTAATGCTAGAGATTCAATTTCCTTTATTTCAGTGTTATCACCCACTCCAGTGAGCAAAATTAACCTTCTCACAGAAATGCCGTTCCAGTTTGATAATGATTTGATTTAGTGTCTTGTTATTGATTTGTTTTCAGGGTTTCATGTTGAAATAGATCAAGTTTCTGACAGCCCTATTACTGTAAAAACTCCCAGCCAACTGACTTGAATTCACCTCTTATCAGTGAAKWGCTGAGCAGAAGGTCCACTCTTGACTTTGGTGTGGCTTGTAGGCCACTGCAAAGAGAAAAGACCAGGGAGGGACTCACAGAGAGATTCATTTGAGTAATGAGTGGGAAAAAAATTCCTGAGCCAGTTGTGTTGTTAATCTTGGTAACAAGGGAAGCACTCTATTCACCTGCTAAAATCAATGAAAGTAGGATATTCTGCATGTTGAATGGGCCCATATCCCCTAATATTCCGTGGTAGCTTGACCTCTGTGCAGGGTCCTGGAAACCTCAAATGGAAAGCAACATTGAATCAGCTGGCCAGACMTCTCCAATTCTGTATAGCTACTGAGAATTCCTTAGAAAATAACATTGATTTACGTAAGGAAAACATTCTGCACCTTGTTGGCCAAATAATTATGTGATCCCAGAGTGTGGTTTAGAGAGATGACAGCCTACATCTCTTAAGAATACGCTGCATTTTCAGATGAACACACAAAGGCTCTGATGTACCCAAGCCTTGATCAGGTGTTAGGGACTGTTTGAAGAACAACCAGATAAGTTTCCTTTTGTTRGTATTGCCTACTTGAACTGAAACGGTGTAGATGGTAGGAGACAGAGCTCTGTGCTTGCTTCAGATGTATCTGTACCTTATTTCATCTTTGATATTGCATCAGAGGCTCGAGCACTGGTTTTACATAATGTGCAGAATAAAACTCGGCATTTTCCTTCAATACTTKGCCAAGTTCTGCCTCTTTGATACCTAAGGCTAAAAATCTTCACTGTTGCCATATTTTTATTGAATCAAATTTTTTTCAAAAAGGAGTAGAAAAAGCAAAGTGTGATAGACTGCAAAAAAAGAATTTCAAAGGCTAAAACTAGAAATAAGCCCTGAAGTCTTTGTAAATGTAAAATATTGCAAATTTTATGGCTTTTTAAAACTCATCAGCAAAATGCATATATAGACAGAGCATAATCCCRAGTAGGAATTTTAACATCAAAAGGCAGGTAAATGTTTGGTCTTAATAACGTGGGATATAAGGAATGTAGTCCAATCAGTTTTCTCTATGGAAATCCCCWTTCACAACACATTCTTAAAATCTGTATATTATCCTTTTCAGTTTGTATCATGTTCCAATCAAACAGGAAGAGTAGGAGAGTATTTGTCTGCTATTTTATGCACGTCCTGACAGCCAAATMGCAGGATTGTGTGGAATTGTTATGAGCTGTTTTATTAGACTAATTCCTCATATTTGGAAACTTTGTATTTAATGAATAAATATATTCCTCCCTTTRTGTAGATGGATTATCCATGCTATGAAGTACGAGCTGAAAATCCGTGCTGGGGATATGCCAGCCAAGGACTTGTACCAGATGTCCCCCAGTGAGGTGAAGCAGCTTCTGCTGGACATTCTTCAGCCCCAGCAGCCGGGCAGGTAACGAGGTGTGGGGTTGTSACTCCCRTTTTCAYTCAGAAACCACTGTTAAACTACWTTTCATTCCTAAACTACTTTGTGTSYACCCAAAATCAGCAGGCATCTGTAATCAGTTATGTGCACTTTTGCATTCTTTCACGTGGGCCCAGGTTCTAGAATAGTTTTGTTTCCATTGCATATTCCCTTTTCAGCTTTATCTTTGTGGAAGTCTCTTTACTGCCACAGAAAAGAGATCTGTGTGCTATAATGTGAACCATTACACTCTTTGATGTGGTGAAAGGAGCCAAAAATTACCCAATACCTCTACTTAAGTAACTTGTAAGAACAGTGTGTCTGCTGTTCAGTGCCCTCTTTCTTCTAGGTTATTATATGAGTAAGAGCAGATGTTCCCTAGAATTCTTAAAAGATAGCGGTTCTGCCTGAAACTTGGAATCTTTTCTCCAAGCTGTAACCAGCTGCCAAAAAGAACATTCATTGTGATACAWAGTATTCAAGACAAAAGCTAAAATTGCAATATTTCCACTTAACTGTATTGATAAGAGTGAAGTCAAAACTCTTCCTCTTGGTTTTACTTCTGGTTAAGTTAAACTTTGGCACATAATATTGCTGATAATTTCCACAGTCCTTGACTGAATGGATGATGTACATTTTCTCAGCAAAGAGGAATGACACCACACATCCTGCTGCTTATGTTCCTGCTTCATTGAAAACACACCTGTGTTTTTCCCCAATCTRTAATCCCTGAGAAACAAGCTCCTTAAATTGGTGCCTCATCTCGGTCCCACTGGCTCTGTTCTGTATCTCTGAGATGCTTTTCAGATTCTTGGCTGTGCTTATCAGTGCTCGCTGTTTGGTTGCTGTCTCTGCTCGTGTTGATGCTGGCATTGTGCTATAAAACTGTAGCACAACAAGCCCTTTGCAGCATTCTCTATTAAATATTAAAGCTGTTTAGGAAACAATTTGGTCAATCTCAGTAAGCAATTCAAGCAGCATCCTTCATCAGATCTCACCTGAGTTTCCACAGCAGCTGCTGCTTTTGATTCCTGTAACACATGATGGGTAGGTCACTGAGGAGCACTTGGGTTGATTTTCTGAGGATGAGGATTTTTTTTGGGGTTATCTGAGTACAAAAGCTTGCCAGCATATCCTTCAAAACTTTCAGTCTTATAACTTCTTTTCTAACTTCTTTCTGTACAGCATTACTAACTCGTTTTTCCTTGCTCATTAGTGACTTGTTTTTAAAAGTTCTCTTCCTGTCAGGAAATACAGAATACTCTTCTTTTTTCCCCCTCCTTTTCTTTTTCTTTTTTTTTTCTTTTTGGTGACAGCTTTTCCTACTCTTGTGATTTTTTTAAAAAAAATCTCTGCTAGTGTGATACCATATCTCACTGCCACTTAATTTATCATACAGGAAGGGCTRATGGTCTATTTACCTCCCTAACAGTCTCTGCACAACTAACCTCTCTCCAAGTTTTCACACAGGGTAACATTTTTTGTGAGTACAGACTGCACAGATTACATKTTTTAATCTATTTATGTAGGTCACACGATTGCAAGAAGCCCTTTTTAAAATGAGCATTGTTCTTTTAATGGTCCAAACGGTTATAAAACTCACTTTGCTTGTTCAGTTTGCAGCACTCTCTTCCTTCCCCTATTAATGTAGGTGGSTCAGAGCATTTTTGACATCTTCAAATATTTCTTTTTTGTGTATTAAGAAAACATCTTCTTTGTTCTCATAAAKTGTATCCYAATTACCTTGAGCTCAAACCTGTTCAGAAAATGCAACACTTGGTAATACTTCTTCCTCTCTTTTTTTCTTWAAAAAAAAAAAGCAAACAGAAAAAACAAGCTGGCACACTATTTTCTTGGTCTTCTGGTGTAGCTGGGAGTGAGCTACACTAAGAAACTGAAATGTAAAACCGTGCATGGAGTTGCCAGAATTAGTRTCCTCCTTACTGGTTGTATGCCAGAAGGAATTCTCACCATTTCTCCAGYATTGAAGAGTAAGGCTTTTTAATGCAATATATTTTAGTAATTTCTTTAAGCACACTGGTGTCTGCAGGAACAGGAATTTTATGGGCAAGTCATTTTATTCTAAACATGTCATGTTAAYCTGCCAATACAAATGGAGCAAAAACTAAAACCCCAAACTTATTAGTGCTGAATTAATTTGAGCTAGGCCACAGAAGCTCTGCAAAACAGTATTTTAAAGTTGACCAGGGAATTTCCCTTCTTGTTTTCCCTCTTCTTTTCCTTTCARGCAGCCCATCAGAACCAGGTCTTAGAAATGCAGAAAGGCGTGTTGCAAAGTAGTAATTCAATTGCAGTTTTTTTCTAAAAAATAATATGCGTGTTGATTTTTCTACTTCAAATTCAAAACTTAACTAAGGACTAAGTAACTTGAGGAAGTCTCCTCTGTTAAATACCTGAAGACTGCCACACAAGACAGAAATCTTTCTTGTGAGTCCACCAATTATATAGTACCTGTGGATGCTACTTTTTCAAGTTCCAGTGCTGGTGTCTGAAACATTTTGGCTAAAGCCTCACTCTTGTAGTAACTGAGAAGTAAAAATAGGAGAATTAAATTCCAGACTTGATAGTTTTAAGTAAAAAATAAAAGAGTTGGGGATAGTGTGCTTCTGAAGGCAAACAGGATTTGTGATTTATGAAGAATGTAACTCAGTTTGTTCAAAGCCTTAGTTTAACTAAACCATTCTGCTGTTTTCCAAATTTACTGGCCACTTGTTTTTTAACAGAGCATCAGGAAAAAACCCTGCCTTCAACAGTTCTGCTGAAATGCATTTTTCTAATATGATTGTACCTGATGAATTTGATCTGCTGCCATTACAGGACTGCATTGGATAGATTTCACAGTTCCTGCTTTTTCTGCAGCTCCATAAAGCACAAACACCCATGGGTGCCATTCTGGCCTCTGTGTGCTGAGCCCCTGTGTCTGCTCTCTCATCTCAGCACAGAGCCCAGCCTGTGCTGTGTGTGCTGTGGGCTCACTGCTCACCYTCCTGCCTCACCCCACGCTCCAGGGCTTGGCTGTGCACCTGGGCCAGCTTTTCCTGACCTGTCCCTTGTGTGTCCCCAGGAGCTGGCTGAACAGGAGGCAGCTCGATGGTTCCCTGAACAGAACTCCTGCAGGGTTCTACGATCGGGTGTGGCAGATCCTGGAGAGAACCCCCAACGGCTTAATAGTGGCAGGGAGATTCCTGCCCCAGGTAAACCAGCAGAGAGTTCATGTAGTGCTCTTCACCTGACTGTTAGTGGGGAAATGTTTGATCATTAATGTTTATTTTATGCCATAATGTTTTACTTAGAGTAACTTGTTAGTTGGGGAAAAAAAAGTATTTTCAAGTTTTCTTTTTTGTTTGGAGTAAAATATAATTAGAATGGAATGAAAGCAAATTACTTCTATTAAAGCACATGTATAAAACTRTAAGTGTAGAAGATTCTTTCCAAGTCATGGACTCTGAAATCTGCCCTCTTTTTGATCCTACAGTGGTCATTGTTTCTTAGCTGAGTATTATTTATTCAAACTGCCGGGGAGTGGGTTTGGTTTAATGCATGTGATCTTTGAATAAAAGTGTTATTTGTTTTTCAGCAACCAACCTTATCGGATATGACGATGTATGAAATGAATTTTTCCCTCTTAGTTGAAGATATGCTGCAAAACATTGACCAGCCACAATACAGGCAAATCATTGTAGAGGTCTGTGGCCAACAATTAATGACATTTTATAATTGTATTAGCATGTTACAGCCTAAAACAAAACAAAAAAATAATCTAGACGTAAATTTTTGAAGGAATAGCATTTTCCATATAAATACTTCAGTTGTTTCTCCATGGATTGTTTATGATTAAATTAAGGTTCTTGTTCCATTTTCAGAATAGAGTTCATTATGTTCTTCCTCTTCAGATATTTATTACAGACCAATATAATTAGGTCAGAGAAGGTAAAAATTGAGTAATTCTGGAGTAGCTTTCCTTCAAGTCCTTAGCCCATGCTTTTTCCTAACAATTTTCTAGATCTAAGCAAAAGTCTAAAATAATCAGTTTGCCCTCTGCWTTCCCTCCTTGTAGATATTGCAACAGGACACTCATCATGTTCACCTTATTTTAAACCTCTTTCAGAGATAAGGAAGGTGAATTCTGATGAACTGAGACTTTGCTGATAACTATTGTCTTTATGAACTTTGTTTTTATAAASTTTGTCATAACAGAATTTTACCATCTCTGATTATGCCAAATGCTGAGGTTCGGTGTTTGCYGCTTTTCAGTCTCTCCACTGAGCACCAGCATTTGTGCAGCCAYGCAATGAACTGAATAAAATGGAAAATAACTTGCCTGGCTCCCAGCCAAGTTAGATGTTAATGTCAATCATTTACAGTGTCCTTACCTAGGCAGTCACCAGCAATTGTAACCTTTCATAAAAGCCTGCTTTTCCAGTGATTCTTTTATCAAAGTCAGAATTCTATTATCTGTGCACTATTACCTGTGCCATTATTAAATGGCTTCCTGCTTGAAAGAGGCATATGCAATTACTAGCAGTGCTATTATGTAACCTGAATTTTAAAAAATGAAATTTAAAGTCTTGCAATCTTTTTCTGCGTTCTAGTTGCTGATGGTTATATCTGTTATTTTGGAGAGAAATCCTGAGCTAGAGTTCCAGGACAAAGTGGACTTGGACAAAGTGGTGCAAGAAGCGTTTCATGACTTTCAGAAAGATCACAGCAGTCCAAAGGGAGCTGAAAATCAAGTGAGTCAAATATTGCTGTCTTACTGAATTWACCATTCTTATTGAAGTTAGTTCTAAATGTTAATTCCGTGCATTTTAGAGTAAAAAGCAATTGACAGAARTTCAGGATGGAACACAAATAAGAAATTAATATACCCAAGGTCTGCAAAGAGCCTCTAAGCAGAGATGAAAGAGGTGCACTTTATTGCTGAGTCGTAAATTCAAAATGTTATGGTAAGGAGAATACTCAGTGTTCCATGGCTCTGAAATGTGAGTCTCAGGAAAGCTGGAAGGGTTACTCAGAGGGGAAAGAATTCATTAGGAGAGACACTAGAACAAGAAGAGTTAAAAATAAAAAAGTATAAAAGACGAAAAACTAAAGCTCAGCAAGGATGAGGTGAGCTTAGGATCTTATGTACCCAGAGACTAAGAAAGCTTTAATAACCAAGGAAGTCATATTGACAGTAATAAAGTAAGAACTTGAAATACAGAACTGTTCTTGATTCTGCAGTTACTGATTTTTCTGCTAGGTTACATTCGTGAACTGGCAAACTTTTGGTTAAAACTCAAATAAAGGAGTAAATGCTTTTARTATTTCACTAGAAATGTAGGTTTTGTCCTTTAAAGATCTCTAAATATTCTCACTACAAGGTTTGGTGCCTCAAAGCTCTGAAATTCKGTCATAAAGCCAGGTCTATTGGACTGGTTGAAGGAGGAGATGGGAGTAAAGCAGTGGGACAAGTCCCAAAGCTACTGAGGATGATGTTTCKCGCTCCAGCTGGCATTTTATTGTGCACAATATATTCGAAGTTATCTGTGCTGGCTCTGAAGAATCTATTGATTCATAACATTGACATGCAGCAGCCCTTCCTCTTGCTGAATTTAGCTCCTAGAAAAGATGAGGAAGGATATTCTGCTTAAGAAGTCTTTCAAATGTTTCAATGTTCACTTTTTTGCAACTGATTTTTTATRCTAAAATTTGAAAGCAAGCCAGATACCAACCTCAGCAATGTGTCAATTTATATGATACCTTTGTCTGTAAAAGAACACAATTTTCCTGAAATTATGATTCTTTTGGTCCATGTTGGAGGGTAGTGACTCTGTGGCTGTAGCAAAAAMCACCCATCATCCACACAAATGGCCTTTAAGTGCCAGCTCCACACAGCATCTTGAATTTGTTACTGAATTCTGTGACAAACTGCAAATCCCCAGTGGCTACAAAGGAAAATTCCATGCAAACCCCAATTTTTACTCATGCTGCCCTAGCCTCTATTGAAGTGATGGTTTGGTTTTTTACTCCAAGCCCAGACCTACTTRGAATAATGCCTTTTTGTCTCTTAGAAAGAACCCCCAGTTTAGAGGTGTGAATAGTCACTTTAAGATTGTTGTTGGAAATTCAGCTCTTTGCATTAACATTTTCTGGAACCTGACTGTCCCATATTCCCAGGTGGATGTCTGCTGGCAGCTAACAGTAACCCTGTGTGGGATTGTTCTTAGGGTGTTCTGTCCCAAGGTTTCCTAACACTGCTGAAAACGCCTGATTTGTCTGAACTATAGTCTTCCATTAAACTGACTTGCAAATCTTTTGAATTTTGTTAATTTAACATTTAATAAATGTCAAAAGTAAGTTCAGACACACCGTAAAACTGCAGAAGTCTTAATATTTTCTCCACACAATCTCTGCCTTTGATTTAATAAAAGTATCCAATTTCCTGAATTAAAACACTGAGCCTTTTTTAGAGCAGCTAATACATAATTTGAGAATAAGCAGGTGTTTTAATGTCACTAACTGTGAAAAACAGGTGTTCAGTGAAGGACACCTATTTTGGTGATCTGATTAATGAATTAATTCATGTGCTACCTGTGGTTTGGATCTTGGATTTTTTCCTTCTGAATAAATCTTCAGTCATTTTACACCTCGTGTACACCCAAGGCCTTGGCTCACCATTCTACCACACAGGCATCGCCCAGCTGCATGTTTTAGGAGAGCAGTTGTTCTCTGACAGCTATGACATTTTAAAAAATGTTAAGAARGTGCAGTATCTGTGTAGTCCTGGAAAACTCAGTGAGGAAATAGAAGCAGGTAAGTATAGATGGGAGATTTCTGAACATTTAGCAGAATATTCTACAGTTATGGAGTCCAAAAAACATATTTGCATTTTTGACACATCTGATGTTGTTCTTGTTTTGGTGTGTTTGGCTGCTTTCCACAGGCAGCACTAATGGCAGTCTCTTTTCCCTGTGTGCAGAATGACATGACTGCATTCTACAACACCCACCCACTTGGAAAAAAGGGAACGTGCAGCTACTTGAGCAAGGCTGTGATCACTCTGCTGCTGGAAGGGGAAATGAAAGCAAGCAATGATGATCCTTGTATCGTTAGCTAAAGCCTGGCACACCACTCGGGAATTGTGCTTTACTTAGTGYTTTATGTATTTTTCAAGCATATCTTAAGGTACTGTTTTGAAGGATAACCCTGCCTAGTGACACAAATGCATCCTACCCTTTGCTGGAAGAAGTGCCATTAAAGATACCAAGTGCCACCAGATTTTTTCCTTTCTCGACTATGCAGCATGAAACTGAGCACATGAAGTTAGTCCTATGGTATTTGATTAAGTTGAATGGGAATGTATTTATGATCTTAAATYATGCATTTACTGTAGCTGGTAAATTCAAGGGAGCGGCAGTATGAGATTTTGTCTTTATACTTCCATTTATTTATAATTGCAAACAAGTTTAGTGTAAATTCTAAATGAAATTCAGAAGATAAATTAATATGCATACCAATCAGTGTGGAAATAGAAAAATTTGATTATTTTCGTATTATTCTACAAACAAATTGGAGGTGAAGGTGAAGTATTTGTTATTCTCTTAAGATTTTCTTTATCAGTTCAAGTGACAACATTCATTTAATGTGTTGGGTTTTTTTAATTTACCGGTTGGTAACTTGATACACAGGTTTCATCCTAACAGAAAAACTTTTTATCTCTAGCAATACACCACACTAGTTTCCCTGTTGTTAATTAACATCTATAAGTTAACAAGGGAAATGTATGGTAACACAATAAAAGTTTGTTTTTAAAAAAGGCCAAACAAACTGTATTTAAAATGAAATTCAATGAAGAAATAACTTTGTATTTCATGTGTTATCATGGCATTAATGAATTCAAGATACACTTATTTATSTCCTAAATGTGTGAAAACACTATATGCTATATGCTTTATTTTGGTGAAAATAATAAAAAGCAAATGCTTGTAAAAAAACCCTGTCAATAAAAATACTTCAAGTGACATGCAAAGAGACTTGTGCTGACTTTAGTGGCAACCTTTGACCTGCTACTGGAACTACCCTGAGTCACTGAAGTGTCTCTTTTAGGAGCACAAAACATAGTAAAGCTCTAGAGCAGGTCCTCAAACGTTTTGCTAATCCATCTGGTCCTGCGGAGCCCCGGTTCAGCTGGGAATCGCCTGTTGCCGCATTTGATGTCAAAGGCAGGAGCTTTAACTCAGAGGGCAAAGCCGGCGGTCCTGCTTCTCCCCCTTGCTGTGACTCGTTTATCTCATCTCTCCAGGCTGAGTAGGAGGGTGGCAGGGGTGACAGGGAAAAGCCAGAGGACACCCCCAGTGCCTTAGGGGTGGGTGCAGCAGCCCTTGGACTGTTTGTCCATGGAGCAGTCCCGTGCTGCAGCCCTGCCCTGACTCCAGCAAGGTGCTGACGGTTCAACAGCACCCTCAGTTGGCAGCAGTGCTGAACACTGACTGAGCCACTCCAAACAACACCTCCTGTCCTTGCTTTTCTTACCTCATTACTGCCCCAGCAGTTACCAACTGCCATGGATCCCACCTGCCCTTTTGCTTAAGGGTTGTCTGCAGCCAGCCATGGCTCAGTGATTACATGGATAACAAGATMTGTGTTTCTGTTGGTTTTAACAATTATACTTGAATGAATGTATCTCTTGCCATACAAGTACAGAACATGTCTACAAACTTCTTGTCTACAAACTGTAAATCCTGTTGAAAGGAAACAGTCCTTTACATACAGAACCTACACAATASTGCAGGAGTGCTGGCAGTTTCTTAGACAGTAGGTCTGGGTTTGATTTTGCAATTGCTTATGATTTAAAGTGTAACTCACTTTAATTCTTACCACTTCTTGCTTCTTCTCCTTTACCCCATTATCACCTCGGTTATTAGTAAGCTTCAGGTTGCTGACCTTGGTCTGAACTTTAGAACTGCAARTGAATGAAATTGCCAGTGACCACTTACCATTCTACAAACCTGGAATGAAAATCCGTGCAAGCTGCTCCTTACTTTCTTCAGAGCCTTGAACATGTGGTTTATGAAATTATGATTGGGACAATTTTTCAGCTGCTTAGGACTACTGTGATAATACCATTCTGCTCTTGTAGTTTAGGTTTTCTCATATTTTTTGTTTTCACTGCTATTTAAAATACATCCTTAAGCCTTATACATTGAGTTCRTGCCATGAAAATAAATTCATTAGGAAAAGGTCATCATTCACAATCAGTGTTACTTTATTTATCTTCTGCAGTTTTCAAGTRGGTCTACCTGCTAGGACAATGGCATTTTTAAGACTGAAAATTATCCTTCTTTAAAAATTCTTTTCAGCTATGAGGGTGTTACAATACTAATACCATTGGAAGACATATTTTGTTTTAAAAACTCAATACAGTCAGAGCATATACCTAGAAGAGACTTTGCATGTAGATTTTAAGAGGAAAAARTAAATGTACCAAAGGAAGTGGGACTGGTAGGGCAATCTGATGCTTAAAACATAAATTAAAAAATACTAGGATGCAATTAATTCCAGTGAAGCCTGTATATCTCATCCCAAAAATCAATCAAAAAAATGGCTTGATTGAATTTTCAGATAATTACTATCCACAAAACTCCTGCCAAACATATTCTGTTCTCCAGAAGCGTGACAGTCTTTTAAGCTAATGAACTAAGCCTTGCAGCAGGGGAAGAGAAAATTAAATGAGCAAGAAAGTCTTTGCTCTGCTATAAACACAAAATGYAACAGTGTTGGAAAACACTGCTGAGAGCCCAAAGGAAATGTGCAGGATTATATCCACTGTTCATACCTACCTTKGCTCCTTTCACACTCAGTTCAAGTCATGGGCTGTGTGTGTGAATATGGGGAGAAGGTAAGAAGGAAACTCAGCTGGGCTCTTAACTAGAGAGGACTTAAAGGACCTCCCCTGGGGGTTTGTTCTGTGGGAGTGAAATAAGAAAGATGCATTCTTTTCATTTACCCATGTAGCACTCTGACGTTAGGAACAATAAATGGTGTTTTCTCCACCTGGACGTGCTTTTCCTTTTGCACATTAGCAGAGCTGGAGCAAACACAAATGCAGAAAAACAGATGTAARGAACATAAAAGTCTACATGTGGTGGGTCTGCCCTGAATCAGACTCTCTTAATTGGCTTGCAAGGGTTCCTTCTGTAACAGGGTGGGTTTCTGCCAAGGGAAGGGGAAAGAGGAATTAAACAACTTTCCCTCTTCACCTAAATACATACAGGATAATTSCTACTTTTTTTAGATCAGGTCAAAAATTTAATCTCTTATTTAATAAAATCACAACTTTCTCAGACAAGAGATGCTCTTTGGAACAGTGGGTCCTGCTAACACCAGACAGTAAGGATTGATCTCACCTTGGCCTTGTCCTTATGGCAAGCGGCAGAAAGCTCAGCCTCTTCAGAATGCCATAGCTGATGTTTGTAGGGATGAAGTTAAGGCCAGACAGCGGGGGGAAAGGGTGACATCATGCATAAGAAAAGTTATGTAGAAACCATTTCTTACTTAACTTTCACATTAGAAAGAGGTTGGGAGGCTCTGTGCCTCAGCACATCAGGAAATCCACTCAGGTGCAGGGGCCTATAGGAAAAGGGAATCATTTTGGTTTATATCTGTACCACAGACCTAAACCTTGCATACAACTCCATTCTGGTAGGAAACACAATTAACTGAGAAGTAACTGGTCAGGAAATAACACCTCCTAAACTCTCTACCCCATCACTGAAGAATAATWTATGGATGTCCCTCTGGGTTATGTTCCAAAAACTAAAACATATGATTTAATTTCTCTTTGAACTGGATTGGGACTATTTATTCAAGTGTATATTTTTTTGGCGTTGTTGCCCAAGCTGCTTACAAGCACCCCAAGTTCCTGGTTTGCCTAGTGAGGGCTCCTGTASCAGTAAGGGGTCCCTGAAGCAGGGCTGGCAGCAGTGCCAGTAAACCTGGAATWGCTGCTTCTGCTCGTGTTTGAGTCACCTGGCTGCACTTCAGCCTCTTACAGATAATGACGAATCTGAGTCGTGGGCAAGCAAAGCCAGCCGCTTTCTGGGTTCCAGTGACAGGTTACATGTATTTAGTGAGGTGTGCTGCACAGCTGAACCTGCACTGCCTGAAGATAAATTATACTGCTACATTTATGAAGAAAACATTAACCGTGTGCTTGGAGAAGATTGTAGCACATTCTGTTATCCTGCAGAGTTTGTGCATCCGCTCTGTAATCSATGATAAGTAATAAAAACAAACCAGAAAGAAAATGTTCACACAGATTCTCATATGCTTGGAAGGTGTTTAACACTGTTGGCTAGGACATAAAAGCATTGCAARAAAAAAGAAAAATGCCTTTTGGAATGCAAAAATGAATCCCTACAGTCTCATGCCATGTCTCCAGACTGAAGTGGCTGACTAAATCCAAAATACTTTTCTTTGTGAACAAATGCCCTTCCCCACTATGTAGTTTTCTCTGCAGTACTAGGGACCTCAGAGTGAAATGGTTTAGGTACTTGCTGTGCTTTGGTCTTACGTTTGGTGATTTTCCCCTTCTCAAAGGATGTGGAAGATCCAAGTGTAAAATTGGAGAAACGAGATGGATAGAGAGAGCCAGGCAMAGGAACTCAAGAAAGCTTTTTGGTTGTGTGGCTGAGCATGGCTGCTACAAACCCTGCAAGCACCAGGCACGGAGAAATCAATTTTAAAGCCTGCTTCCTGCTCCTTACCATCTCAGAGCATGTCTGGAAGATATGAAGGTGAAAATATCAATGAACWGTCCCTCCTCATTGTCAGCTGTGTGTGCTCCCACCACTGTTACCAGCTAGGTCTGAACTGGAGGCTTGTGCTGACAAGCCACGTCCCTCATTGATGCTTCCTCTTGGTTGGGAGGCCAAAATATCCTCAGCAGGATCAGAGGATATTGCATAAGCTGTTCYTGTATGTGCAGACAGCAGAAGCTACCACTAATCAGCCTCATTTCAGCCTTGCCCCTGTGCCTCATTTTACTCCAGCCAAGGGCAGGAACATCAAAAATATTCCCCAAAGACCATGCACACATCACTGGTATGCTGCTGGAAAGGCTAACGTATTGTATTCACAAGAACGCTTCAAAATGGGAAGTCTAGGCTGGCAGTCTGATTTTTTGATCTCTGCTGGAGAGAACCTGATGAAATTAGGTTAGAAATTTTTCTTCTCCCAACCAACTAACTGCCCCCAGAGCACCCAGTCAAATATGTTGTATTTCTATGGCACAGAATGTTCTCTCTCTTCAAAGCACAGATGTTTTATAGAAAAGATGCAAGAGACTTTAGCTCCAGAACCCCAGCTGGACCCTGTGCCTCTCCTTGGTGAGTAGGAAGGCATCTATTTAACTACCATGCTTGAGGGGGCTAAAATCCCTCCTCTTGTATATTTGCTGCTAACATCTTTTATACCACATATAAACAAAAACTACTGGAATCATTTAATATATATTTTTAAAATGCAAATACATTGCAACACCTTAGCCTTGAAAGTTATTTTTGTCAGATGTATGAAAAAATTTTTATAACGGGGTATGAAAACATGACAAAAAGTGATAGTATTTGGATCTCATTTATCTTTGAAGTTGTTTCCTAAATCCTCTTATCATGCAAACATAGTAATGCCCTTCCTGTCCTTTGAGGCATTGGCCAAGACAAAAAGCTCACTAATTCTGCTCAAATTAAGCTTTCTTCACAATGCAGGTTTTCAGATTCAGTCCTGTCAGCCTCTGTTTCAGTTCCATGATTCAYACAAGCTTTGGATCAAGCCTCAAGTGACAAGATGAATTTACTGCTTCTGGATATTTTTTTTACGCTAACACCGTTTGCCTCCCAGTACCAGAGTATTCATTACCTTCGATCAGGTTAATAGTGTGCTTATGAGAGCTCATTTGTATCTTGAAGCCTTTATATTGAATATCTCATTACCTCAATTGGCTAAAAAATTCTGTACTTGATTACAATATCAAATCTTGAATTGGAGCTGACTCCAGTTATTTTAAATGCTTTTGTTTCAGAACACTTTACTTGTCAYGCAAAAATACACTGTACATTTCAGATATAAATGATAGAGGTTAAGAGAMAGCTGGAGTGGATGTTCCGTGGTCAATTGACACCTTCCCTCTCACACAGATTGCAGTGGCACTGCCCTAACGACACAGCAATTTGCATATAGARAAGGATAAACCTTCAAAGACAGCAGCCGTTTATTAATTTTAATATAACCCACCCAAAAAATGCATAAACCAGAGGCAAATGTTTGCTATGGGATGTCAGCTATCTCTCCTAGTCCATCATGATACATTATTATTTCCTCTGTATCGAAATGACTTGTCAGACTGGAACACTGATCTGAACCAAGCTTCAGTTATAGAAATTATTGCTTAGAAATTATTTTGCAGTTCCATGCAAAGCAAGGATTCGAGATGGAAGATGTTATGTAAAAGAAAAGATGGAGGACAAGGACAAATAAAGAACTGGTTAYCCCTCTTTACTATTGCACCAGCAATAGTGGTTCATTCTTTCAAAGCATTTAAAGGTTTTGGTTGTCATTGTTTTGAAATGGAATCACCTRTGCCTTAACTGACAGCTAAACAATCACTAGAGATTGATTGAAACCAATATCAGCAGACTAAAAAGCAGCCTCCAAAGACTTAAGTTTAATTCATTCAAAAAAAAACCCAGAAAAAAATGCAGATTATTCTGCAATCCTGCATGCCCTTTAGCAGAGTTTTAGTTCTACACATGGAGTTCTTGGGCTTGCAAATTATTCCATACATATAATTTTTACATGCAAATGCTTAATGCTGATACATAAACATTTGGCTTCCTACAAAGACGGGAACAGACACAGTCTAAACACCTCTGGCATTTTCTGTTAGCAGCACCCCTGTTTACATGGCCAAAGTCATTAATTCTCACCTGAGCTGGCACAAACCTTTGTGCAGCTCACCCTCAAAGCTGTACCTTTATTATAGTGTGCTGTTTTATCAAATTGTTACATGGCATTACAGACTAGAGCCACTAATTTCAACATTAATGCTTTATAAGGACCGAGGATGCTCTCATAGAAGATGGAATGACATGTCCATGAGTAAAGAAATACCATTTTGGCATAAGGTAAGGAATTTTTCCCTTTTCACTGCACYCATAAGCAGTAGAGGACTGTAAATAAACCACAGGGGAGACTCAGTCTCTGCTGCAAACCGTGTCCTAGACTTCAACCCAAAGCCAGAACTCCACACCCAGCCTTCTCCTGAAAAGAGCTTTTGCAGAGGAAATCGTATCAGTACAAAGGCCTCCACTGAAATTAGGCTCAGTGTAAGACAGGAAGCAAAAAACCCCACAAAGGTGTCATTGCAGGACTTGAGTCTTCCTCCATTTGTTCAAAACTGACACAGTTMATGTGTAGGAAATTATTTGTATCTTATTCACACAGAACTTGCATAGTTACAGATCAGAACTTCAAATTCTATTGGACTTTCAGAAAAACGATTCTTGTGTTAAACTCACTGACAAGCTGTGGAACATTTCATTTGCATCTCAGTCAGGGATCTATTAAGGCAGTAAGATTAATTTACTCGGAGCTTCTTGCCAGATGAACTTTAATCAATTTYAGATTGGTGAAAAACAGGTCTTGTACGGAAAGATGACTCCAATAGAATTTCTCTGACAAATCCCTTTCAATGTAAAATTTTAGTATAAAACACACTTCAGTATTCACAACTTCCTCTGAAATCTGCAATGGTTTTGATCAAGAAGTCAAGTAAAAACTGATATAAGCCTTACAAATTTGGCCACCAGACCCAACATAGTTTTAGGATAGAAAAAGGTGAAAGCAGTAGAGAGAACCTTATTTCAATTTCCTTTAGAGGAGCCCTGGTAACACAGACTCAATTAGGACAGCTCATGAATAAAGCCAAGCCTGTATTAAAGAACTAACTGGACCCAGACTTTCCTAGAACAGCAGCTCTTTAATGCAGGAATCCACCACAGGCTATTCATGACAACATTTTGGAATATCACATTTTACTTCTTTCTGGTAAAAAAAAAAATCTGCCATGAAAATACATGAGCTTTACTACAGTGCTACTAAATTACTTTTATTAAAAATGCACCTGGCACCGTGCCAGCAAGTGGGGCTATTTTTGCACAGGATTTTCAAATACATTCAGTTGAACTGTGGGACGCTGTTCTCTGCTRTCCCAACAGTAAAGTTTTCATCAGTGTCTGAGTGAATAATGAACAATTCCCCAAGTGTTACCCRTATTGTTTCCTCCCCGAGGCTGCCACTGACATCTCCTGTGACTCAAGTCACTCCTCTCTGCTCCTTGCTTTATCCAGCATTATGTGTTTGAGGCTGTCAGCTCAAATTTTTAATTCRTTAAATGACAGTCTACGGGGGGATATGAAACAAAGAATTACTTTGGAAGATTCACCATTTTACATAATCTTACAGAAAATCTCCAGTACTGGGGACTGGCCTGTGAAGTTTTGTACTGACAAACTTCAATAGCATCTTAGAAGAGAACTCAGCAGCTGTCTGGCATTAGCCCTCCAGTTTCCATGGATACAACAATTAGATCGGCACAAACAAAGAAGCTGAAATKTTCAAATGAATAGTATTTTAAATCACCCTCTCACACAAAAATCCTGGTGACAATAGACATGTTAGAAATACTGAATTTTTTTGGCTAAAAGCTCATCCACAGAGGCACCACTGCTTAAATAAAGGGTGTRCAAGAGAAGAAAATAAATCTGACATTTTACCTTTTCATTTTAGATATGGAAGACTACATGGAGAAGGGAAAAATTATTAATAATATTTACAGGAAAATGATTTCCAGTTACATAGTTTGTTTTGCAATGCCAACAAAAACGAGAAAGAAGCTTATCTTTTTTGTGGTGGGGAAAAAAATCAAACCAAACCAACAGCACCAACAGAGAAGGTATATGTGCTTTTAGGTGAACTGCAACAGGTGCTTTGCAAATATATTCAWGTTTACTTGTTTGTAGTGATCCTAAAATATGATACAGGTGCAAATTCTGAATCAAGCTAAAAATATTTATTAAACTCACTGGACATATTTAATACAGCAAAGCAAGTAGTAGAAATATGCAATGACTGCAAGCAAGTAACTTGTGAAAATGGAAGGCTGAACTGAAATCTCAAAGCAACAACAATCTTGGGTAATCAATATATAGTTTGTCACAAACGTTGTTACCTTTTATTTGCTTTGGTGTGTCTAAAATGTCTCATTTTAAATATCATCTGTGCTTTCTGTATTATTGTGTAAGCAAATCTAATGCCTTCTGTTTCTAGCGAGGACACAAGCTAAAACGTTCAACCTTCTCAAAGAYGGAGGAAAACAATACTAAATGCAGGGAAGGAAAGCTTATATTTGCTTCTCATCAGGCACTATTTTTACAGACATAAATACACAAGTTTGCCAGGAGAGATTTCTCTGTTGATTTCTTCTATAATTTATTTTGAACCACAAACAACTTCCTCTAACAGATTTGATATCAATTATTAAATTCTTGAGAAGATCTGTTATGCTAAGATCCTTTATGGATGTTACTGATTCTTTCATGTTTTAAAAACATTTGTAACTCATAAATTCAAAGTCTGTATCCATTAACCAGCCAAAACCAAGTTTCTAGTGAACTCTTTAAATTGAAAGTGTAATATATTGCGAATATTAATTACATTTTGTTGTTATTACATTAAATATCTTTTTTATACTAGTGGTTTCAGATTTCTCWGAGTTTTCCCAATTGAAGGGCTAGCAATACTTAAACAAACCATCTTTTCTGCATGTTCTACCCTCAAACAATTTGTACAAGTTTCACAAAGTCCTCTCTTGATGCTTTGATGGGCAAAACAGGCARCACACTACACCAGAGAGCACACAGTAAACTGACTGTGGCACAACTGAGTTTTAAATGATTCTCACAGCATGCAAATTTAAATACTGAATGTCTCATACTAAATTAAGAGACAAATTAGATTTATAAGTTGTGCTAGACTCAGCTATCATGGAGAGGTAACTGAATATTGATGCAAAGCAAGCCTTTGTAATTGTTAGTCTGAGTCACCAGACAGAGCAGTGACAGTTCCCCTCCTGTCCCTCTGCACCA
>NW_026623486.1:712767-730613 GCF_030028575.1 Malurus melanocephalus | reverse complement strand
GCAGAGCAGTGACAGGACTGGCACAGTTCCCCTCCTGTCCCCCAGCCCTCTGGGTGCACCAATGCAGAGCACACCAATCCAGAGCACAGAGAGGGCAGGAAGAGGGAGAAACTGGAAAAATCCTGCCCCTGGTTTGCTTTTCCTCTGGAGGCKTAGAAATGAGAAGGCAGCTGCACACAACAGCTCCAGTTAAAAAGATTTTTGTGCCTCCTCAGACATCAAGGCACAAGGGTGGCTTCTCTTAGTATTTACTAYTGCAAACCTGGTGCTTGGCTATGGTTTTGGGCCCACCAATCCATTCCACAAAGATTTCCACCCAAATCTGCTGTCTGACTGCACCAAAATTTTCTACTAGGAATGACCAGCAGTCTATCCCAAATGCAAACAAGCTCCAAAGAGAACAACTTTGTACTTCAAAGAGAACAACAGACAAATCARAATTGATACAACACTGCAATTAGGACAGAAGAAGGGAAATGTGAAATCCTAATTCTGCAATGACAAAATGGTTCAAACATGGGTTTCTTTTAGAGATAAGGACTGTTCAGGTTCCCCTTTGAAACAGCTTTCTCCATGTTCACTATTAATGAGAGTCAGCAAGGACCAGCAGAAGGAAACAGGCACAGAGGGCTATGGGACACTGGAAAAAAAGAAAAATCCACCAGAGAATGGAATGGCTTCACTGGCACAGATGTATTTTCTTTTCCTGCCTCTGCAGTGTAACCAGAGAGTTTTCATTTTTACTTCTCTTTTTGCAAGGGAGGAGGGASCTAGCCATAGGAAGAGGACCAATTTTTATTATGTGCTACAGAAGTCAGTCAAATAACAGATTACTTAATTTTCAAGGCTTTTTTTTCAGACTACTGCACGTTTTTTGGTGTCTAACTACATAATCAGAAGTAGGGGGATATATATACATATTCATCAAAAGTCTGCATGGCAAGGTTTAAAAAATCCTGAGCCATTAATGTAGAGACTGTCAACAATTCGAGACAGGAACTATTTAAATTAAATGATTTAAAGACTGAAATAGCATCAGCTATTCTAGGGAAGCAGAATTTATTTCTGCAACCCAGTTAGCTTTCCCTGTATAATCCTGCCACATACTATGTTCCTAGCTTGCTGTCACTATAAAGCTTGCTATTATAGATTGCTGGGGATACCTAGAAGCACATAAGGATCATTTGTCTGTCATGRAATGCTATATCAGTAAATATCCAGSCTATATCGGTTAGATAAATGGGGGATTCAGAGTTTAAGTCATGAAAATTTTGATTGTTTACTACTTCTTCCAGTGAGCTTTTTAATGCTGTGTAACATAAAATGTTATAGGAATAAGAGGAAGGCTGGGCAGTAACTGCGCTTCTGCCAGGGAATGTAACCTGAAATAAAGAGGATTTCCACTACTTCCAAAAAATTAGTTGATTGCATGTATTGCATCTGTTCATTTTTCCAGTGCCTAAACAGGCAAGAATCGCTTTCGTATCTTRCGAGTCATATTAGCTGTTTTATGGTTTCCATATGAAGTACAAACTGTTTTGACTCTAAAAATAATAAGTTGTAAGTGACAAGAAGCCAAGTCTAACGTGCATTATGAAATCATACATGTTAGTCAAAAGAAGACCCAACATGTTATTTCAGATTCATTGCTGATCAATGGCACCCCATTCTCACATAGATATTTGCAAGACATAGCAAAAGGAAAGTCTTTCAAATTAAACAAGAAAGTTAAACTCATCTGCATATTGACCTGGTCATTTCATATCCTTCCCCAATTCGCAAGTTTTATTTAAACCTGAGACCCAARTCAATGTCTGATTTCCAGAAACCATTTCTCACACCCTGCAGAAACAGGAAAATGCTAGTTCTGGGGAGGTTGTTGTTCTAAAGCATGAATTGCAAAAGCACATCCTCCACCTCCGGCTTCAGTTAATGCCCCTGTGCTGTGCTCCACATCTATATCTATCTATCTATATCTATCTATATCTATATCATCTATATCATCTATATCTATATATACCTGTACATTCAACCCTGTGCACAGGGTTGAATAGGGTTGAACCTTTAGCCACGTCCATATAACAGCCTCTGCTGTAGTTAATGTGTGTGGTTTTCAGTCTGCAGAACCAATTTGCCCAAARGCAAACTGCACAATATGAATTTTGGGTGTTTAAGCACTGTACCCAGCTTTCTGAGTAATTCTGTAAAGCTGTGCTCAATCCATTTGGCTTCCCTGTGACTCTGTGCAGGCCTCTGGAAAATTCAGGAAACAGCATATGTTTCCCTAGTGTRGAATACTCAGAAAGTGCTACAAAGTAATTAAAGAAGCTTCCATCAAAACCAACCAGAAAGGCACAGTAATTTCTTCTTCACTCACAGTGAGTCAGCAGAAGTCAGACCTCTTTCCCAAACCCAACTGGCCTCTCCAGGATGCATTTACCCTTTTATTTCCTAAGCTGAGGCAATCACAGCATTTCCTGCTTCAGCAAAATATACTCTGCAGAGCAACAAATCTGTCCTCAGCCTCAAATTTGGCACATTCTATATCTCAAAATGCCTTGGCTACCCTTGGAGGTTTCTATTTGCCCTTATACAGGATAATTAACTCATGGATTTTGTCATTCCCTGATAACGGGAACAATTTTATGGTAATTAGTAAGGCATTAAGGTACTTTTTTTTTTTAATTCATTGCTTTCTTTTCAATATCTGAGACAAAATTTTTTCCCTGCTCTACAACTTTGGTGACTAATGTTTTATGAAGATCACATTAAATACTCTTGTGCATGAGAAAAGATGAGGCGCAATTATCCTGAAAAGATTATCCTGATCCAAGATACTTAAGGAATTTGAGTCCATTTAGTACCAAAGACTGCCTTTAGCAGGATCTTCCCCTTACATSAAAACATTGCTCTGAGATGCACATTAAAACAGAATCATTTTCAGAGACAAACACTTCCAAAAGCTTTATTGCACCCTGTTCCCAAAGCACAAACTTTGGAAACTTGCTGGCAAACCTTTGAGACTTCACAAGAGAAAATTTGACAATGATACAAAAATTGTGTGACAACCTAAATGGTCTTMTGCCCTTTAGCAACAATGGCAAACCCTCCAGTCCACTATGTCCTGGAATGTAAAACACATTAAAGCTGGAAAATGAATTTCTCAGACTAACTCAAYGGAATGTAATGTTCAATGAAAGTGCACTAATCTGGGGTCATGTCCATCTCAGTTATACTTTTCCATTACATTACAGTAATTTCTCTTGAAGTGGGATGCAAAGGCCCTTAATGCATTAATCCAGGTTCTTTGGGCAAGCATTAAATTTGTGATCTATGGAGTTTTGCAAGATAACTTTAAATTTATATTTAGTTCTTTTTATTCTTCTCCACAAATTTGTGTTGTAACATTCCTACAATACAATTATTTTAATGTAAAACGCAAGTTAATTTCATGCGTATTTTCAGAGAATTTCACTGATAATCGATGTTGTGGTGTTTCTATGAAAATATCATTTGTTATGTTTGTAGTTTTCCGTGGAAACACAGTCAGGTGTCCARTAAAAGCATCTAGAAAAATCTGCTAGGAATTTCTAAGCAAGCATATTTCATAAGCAGATTAAAAACCAAGTTTTTAAAAAAGAAAAAAAGGGGGCACTTTTAATAGTTTTCATATATAGAAAGTACCTGGTGACAAAGAGTTAGAGCATAAAGTAATTACATTTATTTTTTCATACAGAGCCAAAAGAGGCTCTACCAATGTCTAGCTYTACCCAATGTCAGTTAACAAGGCAAATTTTAAGTATCTTGGATCAGCTCTTTGGTTGTATATTCATTTTTCCATTCTTCTGTGTGGGCTGGTAAATAACTGAAAATTAAGAGATCTGAAACACCAAGAATGGAAATGCATAAGGGGTTGGGTCATCACAGAAGAAGTGATAAAGGAGAATGAAATAGGTATTACAACAAGGCATAGAAGTATTTTTCAGTAGTAACTGGGCATAACAATGAGTGAAAAGATGCATATTGTGAGGAAATATATAAGGAAAAAACTTGTCCCAGTGAACCAAACTTCAGAGACAAATCTCCATTAACAAGGTCTATAATTCAACCAGTGAAATGATTGCTGGTCTTAAATTAAAAACAAAACAGAAAGCTTCTTCCATTATTATTTTTTTGTTTTCTTTGTGCTATTTGTTATATACCGTTGATAAAATCAGGTGATGACTGGAGACCAGAGTAAGAGATTAATTCTCYAAAATGGAAAAATAGGGGTGAGAAGGGTGATGCATCTTGCAATACAGAAAAGGAAGAGCACAAGTGATGCAGTGCATGCAGACAGCACACCCTGTATCTTTGTTATGTATCCAATTTGCTATTCTCATTTACACAGACACCTTTAATGGTTTGGTAAGGTAGCTGAAAATTCCTGGAGACTGACACAGATAATGTTAAAAACAACCACCATAAAAGGACAGTAACAATTCCAACCTGTAAATGTGGGGGTTTGATCTCTCAAAGACAAAATATTGTCAACAACTCGTTCACCATGTAGTGGAAGAACAGCTGGAAGCTGCAGTTGGAGCATTACAACATGGATTAAAGCAAACTGCAGCACACATCACTAACATGCTGCAGCAGGGAACTGTCTCAGCCTCCAGAGCRGCCCCCGCGTGAGGAAGAGATTGAAAATGGCCCAAGCTGTAGCACCTGTTATGCTGAACATGAAATCACAGCTGTCAAGCTATGATTTTTAAACACAGAAAAAGCACATTTTAACAGCAATCCCCTTTTGTGTTGTGCAGTTTGCAGCAGTCACCACTACCCAGCTCTGCAAACAGAYGTGCTGCCATCACACTGAGCTCATATCTGTGCAAAGGTGTTATGTTAATGACACAATGGACAACAGAGGTCCACTTTGCCCAGTGCCAAAGTGTTTGACACTCAGGGAAAGGGAAAAGGCAGGGAAAGAGCTGCCATAACCTCCTGCACACATGGCCTGTGTTCCATGTCTGCCATATGACCAAAGCTTGAAGCGCAACATAGAATATATGACCAAAGCTTGAAGCATGACATAGAATATTTTTCCTTGCAATTGCACTCCAGCCTTCCTTCTGAGACTAATTAGGGCATCACTGGAGCTGTTTTGTACTCCAAATTGCTCTGCCTGTCTCTCTAAGTAAGTCTAGGAGATCCTGAAAGGAGATTGGTGTCGTTCCTCCAGGAAATAATTCCACATAAAGGAGAATCAGGGGGATCAATTAAAAGTTCAAAGAGACAGAGGCAAGAAAAAGGAGGTGCCTTGGAATTATGGGTTTATACCCTTCCTCCAAGGGAAACTCCTGAAAATATCATCCAGAGGAACAGGACAAACTGTACAATGATCGTTGTAGACTGTACTCGGTCAGGTCAATCCACATGAAAGGACCCAGCACTGACCAGAAAACCAACTGCACCAAATGGGAATTTCCCTCTCTGACAAGGAATTGCTTTAGTCCATTGCATACCATCATTAGATCAACTCCAGTTCAAAAATAASCTTTAGTGTAGCCTATACCTTAATACTGAACACACTTAATTCTGTGTTTTTCTAGAGTATGTTCAATATCCACAGTATCTACAGGAGTGATTCTGTAAAAAAAAGAAAAAAAAAGTGTCTCAATAGATTTAAAATTGAGAACACAAAGACAGAATAATACAATAAGATTTAAGAGGTTTATGTCAAAACATTAACATTTCAAAAATGTTCATTGGACAAAAAATTGGAAATTCGTACTTGACATGATGTAGATTCTGAACTTATGCAGAAACAAAAAACAAATGAGATACTAAAGGACAAAGAACAAAATGATCCATGAAGTTGTTTCTATGGCTGCATTTGCTAGTACAAAACTACCTCGGAAAGAATATTCAGGATGAAAAAAAAAGCAGGCTAGGAGATTTATCTAAGCACAAAAATTTTTTTTTTTTTTTGTTCTAAACTAGGAAGAGTTAAAATGTATTTATTGGAAGGACTGCTTTAAAGACAGAAATAAGAGGCAAAACAAAACTCTCTCATTAGCACCACTGGAGCAGAATTATTTGCATTGAGCAGTACTTGGTGTACAGAGCAGAAAACCAGTTCCAAGACATCAGCAGAGTTATTTCTGCTTAAGAGCCCTCTCCGTGTCAAGAAGAGTACCAAAATGCTTCATGAGAATTTGCATTCATTCTATTCCAGGTTTGAGGAAACTAGATTTTATTTCCCATCCACAGCATACTGTCAGTTTTCATCACTCATATCCTGTTATGTAACAGAATGGGGCTGACACAATCCATCCTGACTTAACAGAACTTGAGTCATCATCTGTAAAATCTGAAAAAGCACTTCTCTAATGCTGCAGTGACATGAAACATATTTTATTTTTAACATCAGCTTATTTTTTAATACCTGAGGCAAAACCCACTATCAAATAAAATACTTCATTGACACCTGCATTCTGTAAACAGCGCAACTGCAYTTCCACCATGGCCATTCTCCTGCACAGGGGCACATAAATTCCACACCAGTTTAGCTGATGTTTTTGTTCTATGTGTTAGTTCATGCATAATCCAGGGCCAAGTAYCTATGAATGCACATCAACAACAGCATCAATCACATGTGGAAAGCTCAGTTAGAAACAGATTTCCACCCTTTTTACTCTGTTGTGACCAAGTACTTAGGTATCATCAACATCATACTGAACAGAGTTTTCAAGCTTATTAAAGTGAAACAAATCAATATTTGCTCCCRAGGCTTACATATCTGCATTTGTAGTTAATATGATGACAGTCATAAAACTCATATATATGAAACTAAAATCTTAATACTCAAAGAGTGCATGCAGCATTTTGATACACATTTCAGTCTGTACAGATTGCCAGAGTGCCCTTAATCTGTCAGCTACTGCTCTTGGTGATGGTGAAGTTAATGATGTCAGTCAATTGACATGAACCAGTGCTGGTATTGAAGACACAGCGCTACATGATCCCATTATAAGGAAAAAACAAAAAAAATACAAAGATTCAGCAAGACATTTCTTCATGGGCTCATTATATTTCTCTAAGATTCTCATGAGGAAATCTAATGAGCCAAATTGGCTCCGAACTGCGGTTATTAAAGTCGATCCATGTGAGAGCTGGCTCTGCTCTCCACGATAGCAAACCACCACATCAGTTCAGACAATTTTTGGTGCTTCACCCAAAAGCAGGAGGCTCCAGAAGGGTCAGTAAGGAGTATAATAGCTTTGAGCCCCAAAATGGCTCTGTTCTATCCTGCTCTTCTGCTCATCATTTCTGCCTGGTTTTAGCTCACAGCCCTCTCAACRCTTCACCCAATGTAATGCAACAGTCCAGAAAAAAAATCTGTGACTCCTGACTCTGGGAAGTYTCCAACATTCTCCAGAAGGTGGGACCAAGTGAGCAGAGGAGCCCACGGCTCCCTGCCCTTCCTGCAGCAAGGGCCCATCCTGATCCCCATGTGGAAGTGCCACCTTGGCTGTCCCCTCAGGCTGCTGCCTGATTTAATCCTCTGCCTCGCTGCACAGGCATCTCTGGCAGCACAGTTGATAAAACGTAGCAGGGAAGGGAAAAGAAAGATGTTTCTGGATGGCAACACAGTCTTATAAACTACTGCTATAAAAGTAGACCGGTACAAAAATCAATCACTCAAGATAATTTTAAAGAAAAATTAAGAGAAAGGCAAAAGAGAAATAAAACCACACTAAATAGATACAATGTGGTAGAAAAGAAATGATGTACAGACACTTGGATATCAGAAAAGGAGAAATTGAAGCAGAAAGTAACATTTCAGAACTGAAGTTATTTGCATAYGTGGTACTTTTTAAAAACAGCAAGTGAGCATCTTTCTCAGCAATTCTCGGATACACTGATGTAAAATCATTTTTAAAAATGTGTTGGACATTCTGAATGTATCAATGCAAGTGCATATTGTAGCACTCACAGAGAGAAGCAAAATGAAAAACTACTTTTAACTTCACACACATGATAAACACTCCATGGCCTGTACTCTTTTCCAATACAGCTCACTGAGAGGTCTTGGTGTGTTTCATTTCAAAGCAGTCAGACCAGACAACAGCTTTTCATGTTTAGTTTCTGCCATGTTTTTCCTACTGATGACATGAACCATAAACCCCTGTCTAGCKTCTATCTCATGACATCAAAAAGTAATCTTTGATCTTATTCCCAAGGGTCCCTATTGCTACTGAATATTTGAGGTTAACTTTTTTTTTTTTTTTCCTTTTTTTTTTGCATGGCAAGGTTCTCCAAAAATCCCCTTGAACACACAAAAGCATGAAACAAGTTGGGTGCTTCAGTAGAATATTTTACTAGAGAACTTGAAACTTAAATRAACTCAGATCTGCTAAACATGGATGTTGCAATAGATGTTTTGATATCAACATCCAAGTCCAGTAACCCAGGGATCTGTAGTCAGATCACTGTTTATGTAAACAAGAAAATATTGCTGGCATTCTCATTCACACATGCATCTGTTCCTGGCAAACTGCTTCCATGTGTGGCCACAAGTTTTTTGCTACCRAGGACCTGAAAGCAAAATCTTTTGAGTTTACCTTGCTCCATTCTTACTTTAGGTTTCATCACAAAGCTTCAGTAAACTGCATGAAGCAACTGGACAGAACATTTTGTGTGGCAATGGAAATGCAAAGGAGGAAAACTCCAAGCCAACAAGCCCAATCCCCAGATGTAAATCAGCCTTCAATTCTAATCCAGCAAAGAACAGCTGGGATGACAGAGTACTATTTTCCAAACTTTGAAAGTTAGCTAGGAAAAAATCCAATATTGGTTATGCATAGACRCACCCTTTCCAACAGCAATGCAGACTTCTCTTACAGAAGAGAAGTAACTGTTCCTTACAGAAAAATCTCCCCCAAGGAGGGGTTTGGAAAGTTTTATATCACCACATTCTGCTTCCCCTGAAACCGTGCTACTGAGARGGGGTGAAACACATGGCAAGAAAGGACTGGTTAGTGAAGGCTGGCATTAGCTTCTGTCTAACCTAAACGAATCAGATYCTTGCCTTGTCTGGCAAACAAACCAATCTGAATTGAGAGTATTTGATTTTGTTATACAGGTAAAACTCATACTACACACATTAGGATAACTTAATCATATCAGCTTCTCTCTACCACATTAGCATGAAATATGACATATGTTATATACATAATGGGCCTATCAGCAAACTTTAGAGTTCATGGGAGGGCTTTTCCCAACCAAAATTTGCTTTGAGTTGCATCCACTGCTTCTTAGACACTGTAGATATACAGTGTCTGAATGYAGAGATCTTGGAGGGCCTTGCTGAAAATAGTAAGTTTCTCCTGCAACCTTCTCACAATACAAAGCCTTTTAAAGATGCTGCTTTATTTCCTCCCTTATTTTTTGCAACTTAAAAAGGTAAAACAGGCAGACAATTAACCTAGTAGATGAATGGAAATACCCTGGCTGGAATCCAAAATGGTATCAGTAACATCCCTTAGGTTGAAAGAACATAATTCTCAAGGATTAATTTGATCTTCCTTTTACTGCACCACACTGGCTCTTCCTTTTGCAAAGTTCTTAAATCAGGATGTTTATTACCAAGTAATATCCTTAAGACAACTAATTTTCCTTCCTATGCACAAGTGTGTTTAAAGGAAAACGGACATTTTCTGCCCACACTGTGGAAGTTATGGATTTTATTTAAAATAAGAGGCTCCTAGAGCTAATACACAAATCTGAAAGTCCATCTGAATGGAAAGGTACCACCTTTAATACATTTCCAGTCAGTCAAACAGATATATATGTATGTATTTAATGTAGGTTTATTCCCTTGTACAAAGCTTAAATTACTCAAAGCAAATACGTTCATAATTTCAGGTTTTTTATTGGATTGCTTTTGGAAGGACAATGCATCAGACTTAACATTATGTATAATGCTTAGCAAACTGCTTAACAGCTTATTGATTGCCAATAGTTCATGTAGTGACATTTCTGCTATAACAATTTACAGAAAATTTAATGCTTCATAGATTGTGCACATGAAGAAGAGTTCAAAAGCACAATAGGTAGATTTTGAAAGCTTTATCTGGAATACAAAGGAGACAAAAGGACTGGGAAGGGCTATCACTGAGACTTGGATGTAGTTTTCATTAAAAACAAGCAGCTCATTATTACTCATTAGGTCCTTATAAGTCTGATATCACATAGCCAGAGGAGACATAAGTTTGGAAATTGCTTCTTATGCAGTTCTCTGGCTAACGACTGTTCCAACTGTGACAGGGCAGAACCATTATTTTTATTACGGGAGTAGAAAAAAATTTAGGTTACATCAACATCAGAAGGGCAACTCMAGCCTGAAGGCATTGTAAGTGAAGGTAAGAGGATATAGAGTCTGAACAAACATGCATCACTTGGATCTCAGCTTGGAGTACAAACAAAACAGTGAGTGACAGGATGCAAAGAAACAGGGCTTAGAAATGCAGAACTCCACTAAAATCACTGCAGTCATTCTGGATAGATGCATTYTGCCATATATTTAGACCCGGTAAATTGAAAGGGAAGAGGAAGTTATCCTATTAGAAAATCCTTCACCTATTTGACTTCCCAACCGCCAAGATGCTGTAAAACTGTGTACTGACATTTACAGCTCACATAAGATTAATTAAAACATCAGGAAATAAAACTCCATAATTAGTCCTGGAAAAGCCGCAGGTGCCAAACTGCTATTTACAGACTGAGGGGATGTAATATTTTAAAATTAAAAATTGTTATGCATCAGCTACAAGGAGACAGAAAGAGAAATGCATGGCTAACTCAAAGAAAATAACACTCAAACATCAGCATAAAAGATAACTAAAACTTAGATTATGAAGTTTTATTAACCTTCTCCTGGTATTTTGATGGAGAGGACCTACCACTTCTAGAAGCCACCAAATCTAAGGGCTAAATAGCTTTTCTGAAGTTATGATGTCCTCCCTCCCATCTTATTTCCTTAATTTTGTCTGCAAACATTACTCCTAGCCATTTCTTACATATCTGTGCTGTGATTTAGAATAGTATCTTCACCTTTACCTGTCAAAGGGACGGAAGAAATGTCAGCCAAGAAAATACCTGAAGCATGTTTATTTTGTTTCTTTCCCCTTCTGCACTTGATGCAATCTTACATAAGCCAAACATTCTCTAAAGATTCAAATATTTGGTATTTGTGTGGCTCTTGGGACTTCTTTGTTTTCTTTTGGTTGGTGGTTGGTTTCGGATTTTTTTGATTGTTTTAATTTTGAAACTAGGACTTCCTTAGAGCAATCTGAGTCACCAAACACTGAAATTCATCTGATAGAGTARGTCTGATCTTTTTGCCCTCTATACAAATTTAATGCCTTATTCTTTGAATAAGAATGCTTCTGGGTTTTGGGCACCAACCACTCCTGCAGGCACAACTTCAGTGTGCTTTTTAATACTTACTGATCATGTAYGTTGGATTTAGGCAGAAAAATGGCTACTTAAGGGATATTTATCAGGTTTATGAGTAAGATAAGAAGCATRTGATCCTTAATGCCAAGCACAGCTCTACACATGCACAGAAGCAGAGCTTTGAGTTTTATATCAAACTTCCTCTTAAACTTCAGTGTTTTAACTCTGTCTGAAGTTCACTTTCTACCTGCATTTATTCTTTGTGTCTCRAAGTTGGCTGTAAAAATGTGCTCATCACAGAAATATAGACAAGAACAACGGAATTAAGAGAAATGAGAGAAGCATTCTGTCTTGGAGAAAAAACAATATGCAATGAGTGTTGCGGATTGATTTGAAACAAAATTACAGTAATTTTGAAAATTGTACTAACTTTTGGTGTTCTGCCTTGTTTAGAGCTTCATTTTCCTYCTTTCTATCTGTCTTACTCACTATTTGTGCAATTACACAACCTATGATATCAGCCGTTCTAATACAGTTAAATATCTTGACTAACRATGTCAAAGGAGGGAAGGGGAACATAATCTCTCTATGAAGTTAAATTCTTCAAGGTGTCAGCAAGGGCAACAGTCATTAATTCAGGACAAAGTCCACATTCTGGACAAAGTGTTACTACTTTCTGTTCAGGTCATATTTAACTTCCATGCCTACATTCCTAAAGTCAGTTACTCTATTCATATTGCTTAATATTAGAAATAAATGGTTTACAAGTTACTTACAAGTGTGAAGCTCACACTTCAGTTAGCTCACAGGTGGGTTCCAACGGGCTCACWTTGCTCAAGTACTTTTCATTGGCACACCTACCTTATTCCTTGTTTGTGTGTTTTAGAGAATGCTCATATTTTTCTTTTAAAATTTCAGTTCCAACTGCTGTATTACTCATTTGTATATCTGACTACCAAATATGAAATCTGACAGATAGGAAAGCCTAAACACTGTCTTCAAAACACCTATTCAGAATTTCATACATATGAATTCTTCAAGGGCAATATGGTGAACAATGTCAAATAACACTAAAATACTAAATACTAWAATAATAATTWTTAAAATTAYTTTTTCTTTAGCTATTTGCAAATTCTTGATGTTAGAATTGTGTGAATTTTATAGGCTGAAATAACTTCTGCAACATGMATTACTAATTATTTAAATGGAGTTGTCTGGAACAAGCTGGTTTCATTATCTTTCGTTATCTACAGATCACAGTCTTTGAGWAGTATGTCTTGAATTCAAACCTTTCAAAGTGAAGAGCTCCTCTGCTGTAATCTAAAGCACAGCAGGTATACTTGTTATCCAAATGACTTCAATAATCATGGGAACATTTAATGAAGGTTTGTCACATGAATTAGATATTTTAAGTTTAGCAAATCCAGGACACTCATGCCTTGATTTTCCAGCTTTGTGAGCCGGTAGCTTTCTCCATTATGCTCACCTAAGCAAAAACCAGGTTCACAACTCACTCCTTTGAACTCATTTCATTTCTCTCTGGGCAAAAATAGSATTTTATGCCTTTTTAAAATACAAGATTCCACTAAAAAAATCTTAAAGACCTCCAAAACCTAAAAGTACAGAAGATAAGGAGCCCAGAACAGCAATAATAAACAAATTGCAAGGACAAGGTAAGCACTGCCAATGAAAGAAAGAGAAGACACTCAGGGTTTTATTTTGCCTGAAAGTATTCTAGACAAAGAAATAAATTACTAATACTGAAGAAGAACAATGTATTTACTTGAAATAATGTTCAAGTTTTGTGTCTTTTCCGCAATTAATCAAGATGTCTGCTTACTTACAGCATTTACATAGCCCACATATCTTTCTTCTGAATTAAAGAGAATAGTTAAAGCAAAGTCCAATGTATTCTTATTGGACATCTATTACCGATGTCTGTATTTATCATTTTATCAGGGCAGAAAATTTGCTCATCATATAAAAAGGGGAAAAAGACAAGATTTTTAACTTGAGGAGATATTTTGTTGCCAGAACCACTGACCAAATTACATGGGGCAATAGTTTTTGCAGTGCAAAAAACCCCCAAACCAACAAAAAGACCCAACCAAAAACCAACCCACCCCAGATATTTTTTATTCCCTTCTACTAGCTGGAATAATTTTCATTCTTCATTCAAAACRTTGCTACCAACATCTAGAGCTTTCTATACAACACCTAATGCAAACTGTCTGCTGAGATTTACTTATTTATACATCCAAAAAAAAAACCCAACCGTCTTTCCAGGACAGTAAAATGCCATGTATTTATGCAGTAATACAAATACAAGTACCGTGCCTAGGACATTTCCTCGATGGTCTGTTTCCACAGTCATTGGAAAAGCCYCAGGTGGAGAAGCAGGAGCAGCACCCTGTGGGTGGAGGAGAGGGAGCTGCACACCTCAATGTCACCTTGTCAGACACAGCTGCCACAACCTGCAGAGACAAAGGCCTGCCAGACCTTTTACAGGCCTTGTTTGTTTATCAAGAGATTAAACGGAAAAATAGGACTCTGACAAGAAGGGGCCCCTGCCGGGAGCTGGTTTGTGCCTCCCTCAGCACCCCGCAGGGCCCTGCCCGGCACAGGGAAGGTGTGCGGGATCGCTGGGGCTCCGTGTCGGGAAGGACCTGGAAGGGGGAATTTCCTCCGGCTGGCGCTGGGCAGTGCCGGGGCTCCCAACGGCTCTGTGGGAAAACGCCTGAGCCGGGAGGGAAAAGCCATCCCTGCTGCGGCCGCCCCGGGTGTGGGATGAGCTGAGGGGTGAGGGATGAGCTCCCACCTGAGACATGCGCTCCGAGCTGAGGGCTGAGCTCCCACCTGAGGGATGAGCTGAGAGATGAGGGATGAGCTCCCACCTGAGGGATGAGCTCCACCTGCGGGATGAGCTCCACCTGCGGGATGCACTCCCATCTGCGGGATGAGCTCCCACCTGCGGGATGAGCTCCCACCTGAGGGATGAGCTCCCACCTGAGGGATAAGCTCCACCTGCGGGATGCACTCCCATCTGCGGGATGAGCTCCCACCTGCGGGATGCACTCCCATCTGCGGGATGAGCTCCCACCTGCGGGATGAGCTCCCACCCGAGAAGCCAGGCGCGGCCGCCCCTCCGCTCCTGAAGGCAGCTCCTGGAAAGGTTCCGTTTCCTGAGGCTGTCCTTTTGTGTTGGCTGCCGTGTATTCACGCTTTTCTTTGGGGCTGTGGTCCCTTTTTCGGCGGTTTTGGTGAAAGCTTGAGAGAACGTCCTTACCTGAGGGGCGGTGCGGTGAGGGAGCAGAGCGGCCCCGCGGCCTGGAGCCTTACTTCAGCCTGTCCTTACCAACTTGTGGTCTAGAAGAGGATGAGCAATCACTGAAGGTGTGAGGAGAAACACCCGTTTTTGCCCTCTCTGCTGAGGAAGCACCTTGAGGAGAGGGAAGCCAAAGGATGGAGGTGAGGAAGAGGATCCTGGTGCTGGTACCCCTGCTCAGGTAAGAGGGAAAAGCACCACAGGGTTGYAAGGCCCCACAGGACCTTTCCCAGRAGTGTAGRGATTGGGGTRACTACAAATTTCAAAAGATAAAATACATACATATGTTCTACATAGAGAAAAATGAGTAGAACAAAATATAGGAGCACTGATCCTCTGAGACAGATGCTCTAAAATGCTGTAATTCCCAAATAAAGTTAATGTTTGTGTTTTCTACTTTGCAAACTTCAGGMAAGAAAAGCACTTAGCATTTAAAGGATATAAACATATAACTAAGATTATTTGAGTTATTTAACTTAAATATCAGTTTCAGTGATATTCATCAACATAACTTTTTTTCAACAGTGGTTATTACACCTTCAAACTGTGTTATCATTTTGTGAATGCCAAAGCTTTTTGTGAATGCCTACAGCAGATTTTATTGAAGCAAAAATGTTTATACAGTTCTTTAATATCAGCTGCTATGTGTATAATATTCATGGTCGCAACAGATATAATAAGGTGGTGATTACAAAGCTGCAAAGGAGTAGAACTGAGCAAAGTGGAAACAATTACAAAAAAAATGACAACAGATTAGTTGGGTCTGCATTCAAACCATAGTAAGGGTGGCTCAGATATGTAATTTTGGATCAAGAACAGACTGGCTTGGTCTSTTTCATACTCTTAATGATCTATAAAATCATGATCTATATAAAATATATGATCTATAAAATAATGATCTATAATTTCAACCATTTAAATTAACTTGAGTRTTTTATCATTCAACAGTAGAGAAATTACGCTAATAGGATTATTGTTATATTTAAAACTGTGTTAATTTGAGACTTTAAGAATGCAGAATTATGGCTCAAACATTGTGTTCTTTGTGACATTGTGACAAACAGCAGAATGTGACATAAAGCAGGTATTTTGTCACTGTTAGAAACAAAATGGCTCTAGTGAACAATAGATTGCCCATCTTTTCATGAGGGGAGGGGCCCTACTTGTCAGCAAAACAAAATGACTCAGAAAACATTAATGGATAAAAYTTATAAGGGAAAGTTGTTACCCATGGAAGGAAAAGGGGGAAATGTGAGTCTSAGCTGTAGTGTTATTTGCTGGAAACAGAAACTGTAAAGCTACCTCCCACATAAAAAATAAATAAAATCTGATTTTAATGGGTTGCCTCCACTAGTGCAGAAATAATGCAAGCAAACTATTTGTCATTTCAAAGACTGACTGATTGATTTCCAACTCAAAAAAGAAAGATCGCATTTGAGTGCATTAGGAAGAAACTGCAGCCAGTAGTTCTGTAGTGACAAAGGTCCTGGAGATCTGCTTCAGAAATCAGCASTTTGAACTGGCACCACCACATTTGTTTACCAATACCTGGAAAATAGCTTATTYTTTCAGGGGTCATTTAAAAATGTATTTTGCTTTGTGGGGAATATTTTAATATCAAGAAATGAGCCAGAAAGTAATATTCATTTTGTACTCATCAGTATTCTAGCAGAACCTTTCATGAATCTGTTTTAATTTATAAAGCAATAGAATAGTKTGAGAGAAGTGCATGCACTAAATATTTTCACAAAATTCTAGCCACGGTGGGGCAATTCTGCTTTAGTTCTGTTCCGGGCTACTGATACTTACTGCTTCTCCTTGGATAAGTGACCTGTTTTAATGAACTCTCACTGCAGCAAAATGCACATTGTTTTCCAAGAATGGGTATAAGGGTGTGCTCGTGTTGCCACTACATGCTGTCCTCAGCTGTCCCATCGCTGGGGAAGCTGAGCATGAGGGTATCTCACCCAGTTCACTTGGAGTGTCAGTTTTTAGCATTTTGTCACTTTGAATATTAGGTAGGCTTTGAGGAAATAAGGAAAAGTATCCCTTAATTGTGGATGAGYTGTCTAAGTTTCATTAGCATTTTGATACTCTTGCTTCAATAAATTTATTTTCCTCATTATGAAGTTTCATATGAACAAATAACACTTTTATAATCATGGGATGCTGCATCCCCAGGAGTGTATTGTATTGATCAATTTGTGCTGAGAATGTTAACAGCCACTGGGCACGACCATGGTGCAAAAGCTCAAGGGTCAGTAAACCCACAATTACTCTTTATCAGTTTATCTGAAACAGTTTTGCATTATTGGGAAATTCTGTTTGGCTTCCACTAAAGAAAAAGRTTTGAGAATGCATTCCCAAGTTATGTTGAGATGTGAGAGTTTTGGCTCCAGAAAAACATTTTTTACAGCAAGATTTCCAGAGGAGATTTTTATTTTGCATAACAAAAATTGCATCTGGGCATCTTGTTTTGCCATGGGACCAGGGAATAATTCAAGCAATTACCACACTGACAAACAATTTTCTGTCTGATGGATGAGCTGTCTTTAGGTAATGGGACTGTGGGATTCCATTCTTTCCCACTCCATGTCGCAGTTCAGCAAAATTTAAAGATGCTGGCTTGTGGACTTTTTGTGTAGAAATTCTACTGAGTGAATGAATGCTCTGATTCTTTACCTGTTTGAAGTAAAAGTGTTGCTTTTTGAATTTATCATAACTTGTGCCAGTTTCCTATTTACCAGTTTAATCAATAAAGCCATGCARCACTTTGATGGAAACAAGATGACCTCACTATTCAAGAGTGCATTTTCCCTGCCTTTTGACAAATGAAAGACATGTTTATATTGATTTTCTCTTTACATAAGCATATTCTTTCCAACCATATCTTTTTAGCTCCAGGCATTCAACAGCTAAACCAGACATTTAGAACTGTAAAACCAAGGCTTGAACCTGCAGTTTCACCTGGCTTTTCTCTGCTTTATTTTCTGCACTTTGATGCAAGGAATTATCTCCGATAACTTCAACCCCGATCCAAGTTATTTTTCTTAACTCCCTTTAATCAACATGGTGGAAC